>NW_026706116.1:0-241672 GCF_029867415.1 Vicia villosa
AAATGTATATGTGATGTTTTGTGACTAGATGAGTGACTTATATATTGTGATGTTTTGAGAATAAAATTGTGATTTATACTCGTGATGTATCATGATTTGACTTGCAAGTGAATGACTGGTATGTTTATATAGAATTGATGCGAATGTGAAGTAGTGTGACTTACGATGCGATGAGAAGTATGTGAGATTTGTGAGTTAGTGAAAGTATGAAGTGTATGACAATGTTAATACTTACGATGTGATGACTATATATGCCTGGATCCTAATATACAATTTATCATGCGCTCACTTATATGATTTGATATCTCACCCTTTTCTCTTGTTCGCCGTTGCCTTTATATTGGTAACTGTCATCCTCAGTTTTTTGTGGGATGCAAACTGACTCTTCTTTTATTTTTGAGTTGTGAAAATCAGAGAGTCGCCACCGACTTTTATTTTATCCAATTAAGGAAAGGTTTATAAAAGAAACATAAAAAGACCTTAAAGAGATTTTGGATTCGGGGGTAGGTTATACAAAGGGAAGGTGTTAGCACCCCTTTGTATCCATGGTTATCCATGGGCTCTTAATTGCTTAGCTCACTTGTTTGAATCATTTGTCTTGCTTTGAAATGCTTGTATGTGGTTTTAAATACTTTTATAAAGAATTAACTTTGTAATGATCCTTGTGCGGATGTATACAAAGTGTTTTATCTTTCGAAAGATGTTTTGATGGTTTGAGAAAAAAAAAGATTTTTAACTTCGTAATGATCCTTGTTTGGATATATACAAAGTGTTGTCTTTTTGAAAGTTTTGTTTTGGAAAAAACAGTGATATGTGAAACATTTGTTGTTTTGTTTTATTTGAGCAAGCAATTAAGAGATCTACCCTAAGTTCGTAAGGTCCTTTCTTATTTCTTTTAGAAAATTTTCTTTGACTGGATACAGAAAGAAATTATTTGAATCGCCTTTGAAACAATAGAATTGATTTTGAAAAGAGTAACAGAGGGATTACCCTAAGAGGTGCAAGTGTGATTGTGTTTTATTTTCAGATATGTTATCTTTGAGATTAGTGATCTAGCGCTTCAGTTTTATTCTTGTCATACACGCAGTTTTATATATACAGAAATTAAAGTGCGGGAATGTAAAATGCGGAAAATAAATCTACGCTATTACATCGATTGTGAGAGAAATGTAAACTACGCTATTTACATGAATTTGACAACCTATACACTTATCTATGAATTTAAATTGCAATAAGATTAAGGGAAAATATTTTTTGATTTTTTTGGAGGGTTGATTTTAATTAAAATTAATGCATAATTAATTTAATTAAAAGGTTAGGAATTAGAAATAAAATTTAAACCTAAAAAATTAAGTCTAAAATATGTCTAAATTGTGTGTCAATAAATTTTAAAATAAAGTTAATTTTTTTGGGATTTTTGAAATTGTTTTGGAGATTATTAAGTTAATTAACATATAATTATACAAATAATTATACACATAAATTAAAATTAAAGAGAAAAATATTCTAAATATGTACAAAATTAGTTTATAAAATATAAACTTAATTTAATAAAAAGAAAATATTTTTTTCTGATTTTTTGATAGGTTAGAAATAATTAAAAGATAAATATAACAATATTATCTAATTAATTAAACAAAATATTTTAATTATGAAGAAAAATAAAATATTTTTGTGTCAAAAATTAATTAAACATTTTATCACTCTAAAAATATTTTTAATATAATTTTTTAATTTTTAAAACTATTTTAAATTTCTTTGAAAATTTCAAATTGATACAAGAGTGATACAAGCATCTGTTTGATTCTGAATTCGTGTCCCCTCTTATTGAAGTGTCCTAAGCTATTTATGAGCAATAGAGGTGCTGCAATCTTAAGCTAACAATTATTGATTGCCTTTGAACTTTTGAATTTTTTAATATAAAAGCTTTGAATACTTTGGCCATGGCTTCATTTTTCTTCACCCCTCTTGCTATAGGCCTGCTGTACATCTCTATGCTGCAAAAGTTAAGCTAACTTGGTGACTCAAGCTAAGGACAAAAGCTTTGGATAATTGTCTTGAACCATTTCTTTTTTAATTTAATTTTAAATGTAATAAAATTAAATTAAAAAAGAAACAAAAATGTCATGGGCCTAATGTTGGTCATGGGAGCCCTTTAACATCATTAGAAACATGTTTGGATCATGAATACTTGGCCTCTTTTGGAAAAAAACATTTTTGATCAATGTTGGTTTCATACATTTTCCCAAAAAATAGCCAACTTTAACAAGGCATAACTCTCTCAATTTTGATCATATGAAGGAGTTCTTGTACTTTTTAGAAACCTCAAGACGTCCTCTACAAGCTACTTTGGAAACTTTTTTGCATTTGGAGAAGTTATCTTGATGTTATGGGCTTTGACAAAAAACCACTTTTTGTTGACTTTGAAAATGACCTGTAATGTCTGAGCTCATATTTTCCAAATGGTAAATCCAATGACCATGGGATCAATTTCATTTGAAATATAATTGAATTTCCTTCAAAACAAGCTTTGGTTGGAATTTTTTGAATGAACGAGGAGAGAGTTATGGCCGGTCAAACTTCAGTTGACTTTTCAGGAGAAAACCCTAATTTTGAAACTTAGGGTTTTGTTGATTTATAAACTTTTCTTGATGAATTATGATCAACCATTGATCAAATGATGAATCTATTGACAAAATATGGATGTTGACAAAAAAATTCATTTTTCACTGTCTATTGACTTTTCGGTCAAACTGGTCGTCTGTTGACTGTTTGAGTTGCTGACTGTGCATCCGAGCGAATCGAAGCTTGAAAATTTGTCTGGTGGTACTTTGAGACATATGGAGATCCATGAAATCCATTTGAGGTCTCAAAAAACTTGTTCTCCTGAAAAAAAATAAAAACCCTAATTAGGGACTGTTTGTGTAGGAGTCAGTTAAGTGTACCTGATTTTGGTGCAGTGTTGAGTCTCTGCTGATCATGTGATTATCAGAATACTTCTAGAACAAAAATATTGGAATTTTGAAATGCAAAAGATTGATTTCACTGATAGTACAAACACGGAGAATCTTGCTGTCAGCGGGTTTGACTGGCTGTCCGGGGATTAACATAACAGTTAAAGTGAAAACTTAACAGTTAAAGTTAATTTTTTCTTTTTATTTTTTTTGTTGTGTTAATGGTGAAAATTTATTTACATGAGTTGTTAGAAAAACACAAACAAAATAAAATATACCGTACGCGAACAAAATTACCGATAATAATCTTGAAAAAATATTTAATGCACAGAAAAATAAATATTTAACTAGCAATAAACACACATAATATTATCTTGATAATTAAACGACAGTATGACATATAGTACAACATTTAATACTGACAGTACAAATATTACATAATATAACGAACAATACGACAAATATAATGAACGGTACATTATTTGAAAGCGAAAGATACGACAAACTTTAAGTATGACGATTAAAAACCCATGCTATAAATAACAACATATAGATGCACGATGTAACACCCCAATTTCTACCCGAAAAATATAATAAAATCAGAGTATAAATTTCAAACAATTTTATTTGAGGTATCACATATTCGTTATTTCAAAAACATTCTCGACTTACTAGCCTTCATATAGATACATAGCACAACAATTTAAAATTAATCCTAAAAATTACTTTATCAAAATAATTATTTTATCTCGCAGCGGAATTCACAAAACTTCACAATTTTCAATTAAATCATAACATCTTCGCAAAATAGCTTTAAGCTACAACTCAAGAATAAAGCATCACTAAAAATTCAGCAAGCAACAAATAATTAAAACACGCATTTATCCCCCCCCCCCCCCCCCGAGTGCTACGTATCAGAGCGACCATCGACTCGACTCACATCGTCTAAATCTTCCTCAAGGCTATCACCTGCACGTTACCAGTTTAAAGGTAACGGCAAAACAAATAAAAGAGGTGAGATATCAAACAATATAAGCAGGGTGATGATAAACAATATTTATGATCGTACCTAATCAGAAGAATCGTCGTAGGCTGCTCGGACTGGATCTTCTAGGAAGGAGGAGGGGGTGTACCTGCAAGGTACTCCGATGCCAAAGTGAGAAGACGAGCAAAGGAGTGCAAGTACTAGCTTAAGGTTAGAAAGAATTGAATACCTGACCCTCTAGTCAAAGAGGGTATTTATAGCCCCCAGCGCTGGGCCATGATCTCGCTATTGGGTTGGATTCCCAAGCCCAACTAGGAGACTGCCAGGTTTCCTGAGCGGAAATATCGGAGGTGCGTGTATGCCCTCTGTCCTGGTTAACCGCTCCGAAGTTCAAGGGAGACGCGGTCTTTTAGGAGCCACGTGGGATCCGTGCTGTTCGGAAGGTTGGATATGAAGGAGCCCTGCGCGGAGCAGGGTCCTCGGCAACGAAGGTGTTCGTGGGGAATGTTAATGCCGAACGTTGGCTCGCGGGGAGCACACGATCATGCTGGGCGCCACATGCTCTGGAGAAACGGGGCAGTCGAGCATGTCTAAGGTGGGCATCCTAGGTGCAGAAGAGGGTCATGGAGGAACATGGGCCTCTGAGGTTTACTGGGCCGAAACTATGTTGGGCCTAACCTTGGCCCAGTCCAGAACAGGAGCCCCCCAAGTCGGAGCTTTCTGGTCAAGAAGCTGTGACTTTGCTTATGCTCGGACCCATGACCTTGGAAATGCCCGACGAGATGGCTCCTCATCAACCAGATGTGCCCGGAGGAACAACCTGTAGATGGGGGCGAAACGTCGCGCGGGGGCGACACGCGCTGACGTGGCATAGGTAATGATGGCCTAGGGTCTAGGAGGCGGCGCTTGTTAGGAGATGTGACGCTTCGCCTTCTGAGCCCTTTCCCTATAAAAGGGGGCGAATTCCCTCATTTGGGAGTTTTCCTCTCTCTGTTTACTTGCTCGGCTTCAGACAGGCGTTCCTCGGAAGATACTCTTCCAGCTTGTTCAACATATTGTTTGTTACGACAGTCGTCTACCGAAGAGTTCTCCCCAGTCGTCGTCATCATGTCTTCACGTAAGTTCGTTTCCCTCTTTGTTGCTTTATTCTTTTCCTTAGGGTTTGTGTGCTTTATTTTCGCGATCTTCGTCATCAACGTCGGCTGGTTCTGACGAGCGATCGTTGCTTCCTCCTCGGGTTATCTAGGCGATGCCCGGGGGTTAGCGTGGGTTGGTGGACCAGATGATGTTGGCGTTAGACCGTCGCGCCTGTTTAGATTCGATTTTTCGTTGTCGTGTCACGTCATTTTATGAGTCCTCGGCTGACGGGCGTCTTTCCTCGATGGGGGTTTAGCCGGGGGCTCCGCCGCTCCTACTCTACCCTTTCGCTTGCATTGCAGTGGAAGGGTGGATTTGATGAACTGTCGAATTCACTTTCTCCCTTCTGCGTGCTGGTGGATCTGATTCGAGCGCCAGCTCGAAGTCCAGCTCGGAATCTGATTTGTGAAGTAGCGAGTCGGATGATTTGACGGCCACTAGCTCCGATGTTGAGGTCATCGAGGATCAAAACGCGCCCTCTCCGGCTGACAATGACCATGTCGAGTCTCCGGGCTCGGATGCCGAGGGAGGGGTTTCCCCAATGCCCTTGTTCAGTTACGACTGTACGGTCGCGCTCGACTGGATAGCTGACGAAGCCTTGACGGTCGCTTCTCGGTATACCGAGTCTTTAGACGGGGCCTTCAAAGAAGTTGAGGTTTTGGGAGAGGGTGAAGCGCCGAATTACCAAGTGACTTGCCCGTCCCATGACGAGCGCATATGCTCTCGGTTCAACGGGGACGGTTTTGCGATGTACGAATATGTGTTCAAGGAGCTCGGCTTCCGGTTGCCCTTCTCCGACTTTCAGAGATCGATGATGGCGTTTCTAGCTCTGGCGCCGTCCTAGCTGCATCCGAATGCCTTTGCTTTTATGCGGGCATTCGAGATTTTTTGTAACTATTTGGGTATTGGCGCCACGACCGCATTGTTCGGCCGATGTTTTCGCGTTCAACGGCAGGCGGCAAACGGGCGATATAGCTAGGTGTCGTTCAGAAGTGCCGACCGAAAACTGTTTGGGATGTATACTGATTCTGTGAAAGGCTTTAAAGACCGGTATTTTGTCGTTCGTCCCCTCAGCCCGACGGCCTATTCTGAGGTGTCGGATATGGTGGTCGTTCGGGATGCAGACGAGGAGATAGCAAGGGGCGACGATGGACAGGTAGTAAGGGAATTCTGCACGGCATTCCCGTTTTTCTGGTGGAAGGGCCACTTCTCGTCTCCCCCGAAATACTACGCTTGGGAAGACGGAGATCTGGACGAGCAGGACACAGATTCATACTCGGCCCTTTGCAAATATGTAGATAGCTTTACTATTGAAGGATAGAAAAACACTTAGAAAGGGGGGGTTTGAATAAGTGTAGCTTTAAAAACTTGACAGATAAAAATAAATTGCACAGTTATTTTTATCCTGGTTCGTTGTTAACTAAACTACTCCAGTCCACCCCCGCAGAGATGATTTACCTCAACTGAGGATTTAATCCACTAATCGCACGGATTACAATGGTTTTCCACTTAGTCAGCAACTAAGTCTTCCAGAGTCTTCTGATCACACACTGATCACTCCAGGAACAACTGCTTAGATACCCTCTAAGACTTTCTAGAGTATTCTGATCCACACGATCACTCTAGTTACAACCTGCTTAGATAACCTCTAAGACTTCCTAGAGTATTCTGATCCACACGATCACTCTAGTTCCTTACAACTTAATGTAATCAATACTAAGAGTATTACAATTGCTTCTTAAAAGCTATAATCACAAACTGTGATATTTCTCTTAACGTTTAAGCTTAATCTCACTAATATATTACAACAGCAATGTAGTGAGCTTTGATGAAGATGAAGATTTTGAGCTTTGATTTGAACAGCGTTTCAGCAAGTTGATATTCACAGAATAGGTGTAGAATTCGTAACCTTGCTTCTCATCAGAACTTCATATTTATAGGCGTTGAGAAGATGACCGTTGAGTGCATTTAATGCTTTGCGTGTTCCGTACAGCATCGCATTTAATGTTATACGCTTTTGTCAACTACCTCGAGCCTTGTTCACGCTGTGTCTACTGACGTTGTCTTTAATAGCTTTTAACGTTCCTTTTGTCAGTCAGCGTAGCCTGCCACTTGTACTTCCTTCTGATCTGATGTTTGTGAATACAACGTTTGAATATCATCAGAGTCAAACAGCTTGGTGCATAGCATCTTCTGATCTTCTGACCTTGAAGTGCTTCTGAGCGTGATACCATCAGAACTTCAGTGCTTCTGATCTCATGTTCTTCTGATGCTTCCATAGACCCATGTTCTGATTCTGCTTCGACCATCTTCTGATGTCTTGCCAGACCATGTTCTGATGTTGCATGCTGAACCCTTTGAGACAAAGCTTCTGAGCGCTGAATTATGCATACTCTTTATATATTTCCTGAAAAGGAAATTGCATTGGATTAGAGTACCATATTATCTTAAGCAAAATTCATATTATTGTTATCATCAAAACTAAGATAATTGATCAGAACAAATCTTGTTCTAACAATCTCCCCCTTTTTGATGATGACAAAAACATATATAAATGATATGAATTTGCGATCAGAAAGAGCAGACGGCAAAAGACAAATTACACAGCTATGGCATAAGCATATGAATATGTCTCCCCCTGAGATTAACAATCTCCCCCTGAGATAAATAATCTCCCCCTGAAATAAATACTCGAAGAACTTTAATAAAAGACTTCCCTGATTATTTCGGTAGAGACGATCACATAAGCTTCTGTCTTCAGAGAATTCATAGCTTCTGACTTCTGCTTCCATTGGACAGCTTCAGAACTAGAATTTCTTTAGATCCTTAGAACACTCACAGCTTCTGATTTCTGCTTCCATCTAGGACAGCTTCAGAACTTGAATTTCTTTGATCTTCAGAACATTCACAGCTTCTGATTTCTGCTTCCATTTAGGACAGCTTCAGAACTTGAATTTCTTTGATCTTCAGAACATTCACAGCTTCTGATTTCTGCTTCCATTTAGGACAGCTTCAGAACTTGAGTTTTCTGGATCTTTAAAACATTCACAGCTTCTGATTTCTGCTTCCCTCGGATAGCTTCAGAGCTTGAACTTCTACCAACATCACTTCATGCTAGATTTGTATCAGAACATTGTTGAATGTACCAGAGCATCATCAGATTAATCAAATCATTTATCATTTATCTTCTCCCCCTTTTTGTCATAACATCAAAAAGAATATTTCAAAAGATTCAGATGAATAAAACGACAAATAAAATCACTGGAATGTAAAAAACAAAGAAACTTTTCATTGATAATCAAAAGATATTACAAAAGGTTCTTATGTTTAACAAGATAAGAAACATTCCTAGCAAATACATAAAAAGTCATCCCAAGAGGAAATGACTACAAAAATTAAAAACAAAACCCTAGCAAGACACATTCTGTGTCAACCCATCAAGAATCCCTGAGGACTTCTTGTCTTCCAGACTAGAACCTCCACTGTAGGAGAGATCCCAGAGACCAAAGAGGAAGAAAGGGACAGTTCACAGACAGAGAACTGCGGTTGCAAACGGGGCTTTCCCTTAACATAGAAGTTAAGAATATCATTCTTAACCTCTTCCCATAACTCAAGAAAGTCTTCTGTCTTTGGGTGAAAGTTGATATCAACATCAAAGAAGAGGTCTGACTTGAGAGGTATTAGGAGAGCCATCCCGAGATATGCAGAGATCTGCCGCCTTTGAGTCATAGATCCAGACAAAGGATTCAAGATGAACGCTAGGTTTGAACTAGAATTTTTTTTTTTAAGAAAACTTTGTTTGAGCAAGAACAAAAAATCAGGAGAGAGAGAGAGAAAAAGAACTTGATGAGGAATGCAAAGAGATAGAGAAGAAAAACGTTTGAAGAATATTTAAAAGAAAATAAAATGAAACAAATGATGGAAAGCATTTAATGTTACGTGACATGAGGAGAGATAATAAAGACAAATGAGGTGACTAGCACAGTTACCTATGGTCGGCGTCCCTTCAACTGCACGCGCGCTTATCCATGAACAGTAACGACAGGTTTACCATCCCGAGATAAAGTGTTACAGCTGTTTTGCTTTAAAAGAGGTTCTGAATCAGCTTAGACAATGAAACGTTAGTAATAACCGAATCATAATTTCTAAAAGATTTCAATCAGAACTTTTGATTTTAAAAAAAATCACATTCATTTCAGAAGATACTCATACGTAAGAACTTCTCATCTTCTCATTCTGGGCATAAATCCATACTGATGTTCTTCAGAATGAACTTAAACCTATCTTCAGCCAGGGGTTTTGTAAAGATATCAGCCCATTGATGGTCTGTATCCACAAAGTTTAAAGATATAACACCCTTCTGAACATAGTCCCTTATGAAATGATGTTTAATCTCAATATGTTTAGCCTTTGAATGAAGAATAGGATTCTTAGATAAGCATATAGCAGAAGTATTATCACAGAATATAGGAATGTTACTCTCATATATCTGATAATCTTCTAACTGACTCTTCATCCAGAGCATCTGTGTACTGCAACCAGCAGCAGCGACATATTCTGCTTCTGTTGTTGATAGAGCAATAGTTGCTTGTTTCTTGCTATACCAGGAGATCAAATGACTTCCAAGAAATTGGCAACTTCCTGAAGTACTCTTTCTTTCAATTCTGTCTCCAGCATAGTCAGCATCGCAGAATCCTACTAAGTTGTATTCTTTAGATTTTCTGTAAACTAAGCCAACATTAGTAGTACCTTTCAGATACCTTAGAATTCTCTTAACAGCAGTTAAATGAGATTCTCTAGGATCTGATTGGAATCTAGCACACAAACAAACACTAAACAGAATGTCAGGTCTAGAAGCAGTCAGATATAGAAGAGATCCAATCATACCTCTGTATAACTTCTGATCTACCTTCTTACTTACCTCATCCTTACCTAGGATGCATGTTGGATGCATAGGAGTTTTGGCTTCTTTGCAGTCTAGAAGATTGAACTTCTTCAGAAGTTCCTTCACATACTTGGTTTGGTGAACATACGTTCCTTCTGATGTTTGATTTATTTGTATTCCAAGGAAATACTTGAGTTCTCCCATCATGCTCATTTCAAACTCAGCCTGCATAGACTCAGCAAACTCCTTTCCAAGTGTAGCATTAGATGTTCCAAAAATAATATCATCTACATATATTTGACAAATTAAAATATCCCTTTTAAAGGTTTTACAAAAGAGAGTAGTGTCCACTTTTCCTCTAGTGAAACCATTATCCAGAAGGAAAGAACTTAAGCGTTCATACCAAGCTCTGGGAGCTTGTTTCAATCCATACAATGATTTCTTTAGTTTAAAAACATGATTAGGAGACATAGAGTCTTCAAAACCAGGAGGTTGATGAACATAAACTTCTTCATCTATATAACCATTTAGGAAGGCACTCTTAACATCCATCTGATAGAGAGTGATGTTATGTTGAGTGGCAAATGAAATTAATAGACGAATAGATTCTAACCTGGCCACTGGTGCAAAGGTTTCTGTATAGTCAATCCCTTCTTGGTGACTATAACCCTGAGCCACCAGTCTGGCTTTGTTCCTTATCACTTCACCTTTTTCACTGAGCTTGTTTCTGAAGACCCATTTTGTACCGATTATATTGAATCCATATGGTCTAGGAACAAGATCCCAAACATCATTCCTTGTAAACTGATTCAGTTCTTCTTGCATAGCAATTATCCAGTCTGGATCTTCTAGAGCATGATCAACAGAAGTTGGCTCGATCAGAGACACAAGACCTAATTGACAGTCTGCATTGTTCTTAAGGAATGCTCTTGTTCTGATTGGATCATCCTTCTTTCCAAGAATGACATCTTCTGAATGACCAGAAATGAGTCTGGATGATCTTCTGATAGATGGTTCTTCAGAAATGCTTAGATTGTCCAGAGAAGCTGATACTTGATCTTCAGATTCTTTGCTTCTGAGAAGCTCTGCTTCTGATGCGTTGCTTCTTGGCTCAACAACTTCTGATATGTCAATATCACAATCTGCAAAATTATCAAACTGCTTTGGTTTTTCAGAACCAAGCTTATCATCAAACCTGATATTGATTGATTCTTCCACAATCAATGTTTCAGTATTGTATACTCTGTAGCCTTTTGAGCGTTCAGAATATCCAAGAAGGAAACATTTTTGAGCTTTGGAATCAAACTTACCAAGATGATCTTTAGTGTTCAGAATAAAGCATACACATCCAAAAGGATGGAAATATGAAATGTTGGGCTTTTTATTCTTCCACAATTCATAAGGAGTCTTATTTAGAATAGGTCTGATAGAGATTCTATTCTGAATATAGCATGCAGTGTTTATTGCTTCTGCCCAGAAATGCTTAGCCATATTGGTTTCATTGATCATGGTTCTGGCCATTTCTTGCAGAGTCCTATTCTTTCGTTCTACAACTCCATTTTGCTGTGGAGTTCTAGGACAAGAGAAATCATGGGCAATACCATTTTCTTTGAAGAATTCTTCAAAGGATCTGTTCTCAAATTCACCACCATGATCACTTCTGACCTTTATGATTTTACACTCTTTTTCAGATTGAATCTGAATGCAGAAATCAAAGAACACTGAATGAGTCTCATCCTTGTGTTTCAAGAATTTTACCCACGTCCAGCGACTATAATCATCTACGATGACTAATCCATATTTCTTCCCTCTGACAGATGCTGTTTTGACTGGGCCAAACAGATCAATGTGCAAGAGTTCTAATGGCCTTGAGGTAGAAACAACATTCTTGGACTTGAATGCAGGTTTGGAGAACTTGCCCTTCTGACATGCTTCACAAAGAGCATCTGATTTGAATTTCAGATTAGGGAGTCCTCTGACAAGATCCAGTTTGTTAATCTGAGAAATCTTTCTCAAACTAGCATGACCTAATCTTCTGTGCCAGACCCACTGCTCTTCAGAAACAGACATAAGACAAGTCACCTTCTGACTCATAAGATCTTGCAGATCTGTCTTATAAATGTTATTCTTCCTCTTGCCTGTAAATAGGATTGAGCCATCCTTCTGATTTACAGCCTTGCAAGACTTTTGATTAAAGATTATATCATAACCATTGTCACTCAATTGACTGATAGATAAGAGGTTATGTGTTAATCCTTCTACAAGAAGTACATTAGAAATGGAAGGAGAGTTACCAGACTTTATAGTTCCAGAGCCAATTATCTTGCCCTTCTGATCTCCTCCAAACTTGACTTCTCCTCCAGAATTAAACACCAGGTCTTGGAACATAGACCTTCTTCCTGTCATGTGTCGTGAGCATCCAGAGTCCAGGTACCACGACATGTTGTGCTTTGTCCTTTTTGCAGCCAAGGATATCTGCAATAGGAATAATCTTATCCTTAGGTACCCACATTTTCTTGGGTCCTTTCTTGTTAGATTTTCTCAAGTTCTGATTGAACTTGGGTTTGACATTGTAAGCAATAGGAGGAACAGCATGATAATTTTTAATGTGAGTTTCATGATATTTCCTAGGTTGTGTCACATGCTTTTTGGTGTGTGTTATGTGAAAACTTTGAGCATGTGAAGTGTGCCTAATATCATGGGAGTGGCCATACTTGAACTGATCATACAATGGCTTGTATGTGAATTTCATTTCATCAACAGGTTCAAGTTTGTATGGGGTTTCACCCTCAAAACCAATGCCAACTCTTTTGTTTCCAGACACAGCATATATCATAGAAGCTAGCTGACTTCTGCCAATACTTCTAGATAAGAACTTCCTGAAACTTAAATCATATTCTTTCAGAATATGGTTTAGACTAGGAGTGGATTTTTCTGAATCAGAAGGAGATCCAACATTATTGGATGATTTTAAAAGTTTTTCTTTTAATTCAGAATTCTCCAATTCAAGCTTCTTTGTTTCAAATTCAAATAGCTTTTTAAGCTTTTTGTATTTGAGACTA
This sequence comes from Vicia villosa, assembly GCF_029867415.1. Taxonomy (NCBI): domain Eukaryota; kingdom Viridiplantae; phylum Streptophyta; class Magnoliopsida; order Fabales; family Fabaceae; genus Vicia; species Vicia villosa. Next base: position 13,024 of record NW_026706116.1, read on the forward strand.
ATCTGAGACTTGAATTCCAGAAGTTCAGTTAACCCGGAAACTAACTCATCTCTAGTAAGTTCAGAAAATACCTCTTCAGAATCTGATTTTGATGTAGATTCTGATCCGTCATCTTCTGTCGCCATCAGCGCACAGTTAGCCTGCTCATCTTCAGAGTCTGAATCATCTTCCGACTCATCCCAGGTTGCCATAAGACCTTTCTTCTTATGAAACTTCTTCTTGGGATTTTCCTTCTTAAGTTTTGGACATTCATTCTTGAAGTGTCCTGGCTCATTGCATTCATAGCACATGACCTTCTTCTTGTCAAATCTTCTGTCATCAGAAGATTCTCCACGTTCAAATTTCTTTGAACTTCTGACGCCTCTGAACTTCCTTTGCTTGCTCTTCCAGAGTTGATTTAGCCTTTTGGAGATCAAGGACAGTTCATCTTCTTCTTCAGATTCTGATTCTTCAGGATCTTCTTCTCTAGCCTGAAAAGAGTTAGTGCATTTCTTGATATTGGATTTTAATGCAATAGACTTACCTTTCTTTTGAGGTTCCTTTGCGTCCAACTCTATTTCATGACTCCTCAGGGCACTGATCAGCTCTTCCAAAGAGACTTCATTTAGATTTTTCGCAATCTTAAATGCAGTCACCATAGGACCCCATCTTCTGGGTAAGCTTCTGATGATCTTCTTTACGTGATCAGCCTTGGTGTATCCCTTGTCAAGAACTCTCAATCCAGCAGTAAGAGTTTGAAATCTTGAAAACATCTTTTCAATGTCTTCATCCTCCTCCATCTTGAAGGCTTCATACTTTTGGATTAAAGCGAGAGCTTTAGTCTCCTTGACTTGAGCATTTCCTTCATGAGTCATTTTCAAAGACTCATATATGTCATAGGCCGTTTCTCTGTTAGATATCTTCTCATACTCAGCATGAGAGATAGCATTCAGCAGAACAGTTCTGCATTTATGATGATTCCTGAAAAGCTTCTTCTGATCATCACTCATTTCTTGCCTTGTCAGCTTTACGCCACTGGCATTTACTGGATGTTTGTAACCATCCATCAGAAGATCCCATAGATCACCATCTAGACCAAGAAAATAACTTTCCAGTTTATCTTTCCAGTATTCAAAGTTTTCACCATCAAATACCGGCGGTCTAGTATAACCATTGTTACCGTTGTGTTGCTCAGCAGAGCCAGATGTAGATGTAGACTTCACAATTTCATCAGCCATCTTTAACTGAAGCGTTTTTCTCTTCCTGAATCTTTTCTAAACACGGTTAAGTGCTTGCACCTTAGAACCGGCGCTCTGATGCCAATTGAAGGATAGAAAAACACTTAGAAAGGGGGGTTTGAATAAGTGTAGCTTTAAAAACTTGACAGATAAAAATAAATTGCACAGTTATTTTTATCCTGGTTCGTTGTTAACTAAACTACTCCAGTCCACCCCCGCAGAGATGATTTACCTCAACTGAGGATTTAATCCACTAATCGCACGGATTACAATGGTTTTCCACTTAGTCAGCAACTAAGTCTTCCAGAGTCTTCTGATCACACACTGATCACTCCAGGAACAACTGCTTAGATACCCTCTAAGACTTTCTAGAGTATTCTGATCCACACGATCACTCTAGTTACAACCTGCTTAGATAACCTCTAAGACTTCCTAGAGTATTCTGATCCACACGATCACTCTAGTTCCTTACAACTTAATGTAATCAATACTAAGAGTATTACAATTGCTTCTTAAAAGCTATAATCACAAACTGTGATATTTCTCTTAACGTTTAAGCTTAATCTCACTAATATATTACAACAGCAATGTAGTGAGCTTTGATGAAGATGAAGATTCTGAGCTTTGATTTGAACAGCGTTTCAGCAAGTTGATATTCACAGAATAGGTGTAGAATTCGTAACCTTGCTTCTCATCAGAACTTCATATTTATATGCGTTGAGAAGATGACCGTTGAGTGCATTTAATGCTTTGCGTGTTCCGTACAGCATCGCATTTAATGTTATACGCTTTTGTCAACTACCTCGAGCCTTGTTCACGCTGTGTCTACTGACGTTGCCTTTAATAGCTTTTAACGTTCCTTTTGTCAGTCAGCGTAGCCTGCCACTTGTACTTCCTTCTGATCTGATGTTTGTGAATACAACGTTTGAATATCATCAGAGTCAAACAGCTTGGTGCATAGCATCTTCTGATCTTCTGACCTTGAAGTGCTTCTGAGCGTGATACCATCAGAACTTCAGTGCTTCTGATCTCATGTTCTTCTGATGCTTCCATAGAGCCATGTCCTGATTCTGCTTCGTCCATCTTCTGATGTCTTGCCAGACCATGTTCTGATGTTGCATGCTGAAACCTTTGAGACAAAGCTTCTGAGCGCTGAATTATGCATACTCTTTATATATTTCCTGAAAAGGAAATTGCATTGGATTAGAGTACCATATTATCTTAAGCAAAATTCATATTATTGTTATCATCAAAACTAAGATAATTGATCAGAACAAATCTTGTTCTAACAACTATGTCCCAGTGGGTGACGAAGAATGGAGATCCCGTGTTGGACGAGAATGGTGTGCCGGTTGTGGAGCAGCGGCCTATTAACACCAAGGCTTTGTTATCTTGCCGGACTCCCGAGGAGACTCGGGCGTTGTTAGGTCGTGTCCATTCGCCCTGCTTTGCCTTTTCTGTCCGGTGTTTTTGCTAACTCATTTATTTTCTTTTTTCTTTGCAGATGCCATGCCGGAGAAGGAAGACACGGTCCTGAAGATGGCTCTGGACGCGAAGAAGATTCGTCAGAAGAAGAGTCGGGGAACCGGTGCTGCGGAGAACTCGGCCTCGGCAGGCTCTCCTCGGGTGAACTTAGACGAGAGGTCTCCCAAGAGGTCTCGTCATACTGAGGGGGGACGCCATGAGCCGTCGAACCTGGGTTCCGAGCGTGCCTTTGTATTGCCTCCTTGCTACAAGGATGGAGGTTATTTTGAGAAGTTCCCCCTGGTTACCTCTCCGGATGAAGCCCTTCGAATCGGTGAAATGGACCCCCCGTCCCTTCAGAAACAGCTGGCGTGCGACGGCGCCGCCGTGACGAGGGTCTTGGGGATGGCCCAAATGTTAGCCAATGGTGGCTCGGGCTCGGCCGAGGCCCTGAAGAAGGCGGAGGCGGCTAGGAAGGCTGCCGAAGACAAGATCAAGACCATGGAGGCCGATCGCAAGGAGTTGAAGAAGAAGATCGATGCGGTTCTGAAGCAGAAGGACGGGGAGATTGCGGCGGAGAAGAAAAAGCTTGCCGACCTTCAGCTTGAGTGGGCTCCCTCGGCTGACGAGTTGCCGGACGTGGCTGCTCTACAGTCTAGGGCTGAGTTCGTGGAGAAGATAGATAGCCTGAAAATGAGCCTCGCCGACATGGCCGAAGCCGGGTTCGACCGTGCAGTTCGTCAACTGAAGTTTCTGAACCCTGGCCTGAAGGAGGATAATATTGGGCTTTCCTCGAAGATTGTGGACGGCGTGTTGGTGCCCAAGTCTCCTGGGAGTGAAAAGTAGATAATGTTGTCCCGGGCCTGCGTGCCTGTTTTCTTCGGCCTGCGTGCCATTTTATGTTTTGTTGGGCTATGCCCGGATTATTTTGGGGGCCTGCGTGCCCGGCACATTATTTGTAATATTTGGATATCGCCGACTAATTTGGTCGGCCGTTTTAGTGCTTTACAATTTCGTTTGCTCATAACCATTTTGCTTTGCATGTTTGGAAATTTATTGTTGCATGCTCATATTTTGATAATTGTTGGTTATGCTCGCAATGCCGAGGAATTATCTCAACACCTAGGATATTTTTTTGATAATCATTGGTTTATGCTCGGATACACCGGGGAGTTACCCCTATACTTGTAATATTATTGGTTTCGATGGACTATGCTCGGCCTAGATTGATTGCCCGGGCGTGTTGAGTACGTTCCGGGTGCGCAGAGCAGATGTGCGCTGATAGCGAGTACGAGACCGTGATTGGGGCCAAGTTCTCGCGGCGTGAACGATCCCATCGCGAGCTGGGGTTCTTCCGTGCAGGTACTTCCACGGAGGGTCTAGGTGTAGAGTCATCCGTGCGGTCGGTCCTCCCATTTTGTGGGGAAATTCGACTGTTGCTGTCGTGGAGTCCTCGCATTCGTACCGATGACGCGGGTCCCTGCCCGGCTAGCACCCGTGTTGGATACAGGTGTCCGGGGCGTTAGGTTGGGTCTAACTGTAATAACGTCTAAGTTTTTCAGCGTTCCATGGCCGAGCAAGTTTTACTCCGAGGAAATCCTCGAGGTAGTAGGCGCCGTTCTCGGTTTTATCGTAAACTCGGTACGGGCCTTCCCAGTTCGGGGCTAGTTTTCCCTTGCGCGAATCTTTCATATTTCTGTGGAGCACCAAGGCGCTGACTTCGAATTCGCGCTTGATAACTTTAGTGTTCTAGCGGAGAGCTATCTGTTGTTTTAATTTAGCTTCTCGGAGGGAAGATCCTATTCGGATCTCCTCGACCATGTCGAGCTCTTCCCTCATAGCCTCGTCGTTGAGCTCCTCTTCGAGGGGTGACTCGGTGCGCCGAGAAGGTTCTCGGATTTCCACGGGGATCACGGCTTCGGTGCCGTAGGTTAGCCTAAACGGAGTTTCGCCCGTGCTCGAGTGGGCGGTTGTCCTATATGCCCAAAGTACACTATGTAGTTCCTCGACCCAAGCCTTTTTGGCTTCGCCGAGTCTCCTCTTCAGTCCTCGGAGGATGACTCGGTTGGCTGCCTCGGCTTGCCCGTTCGTCTGAGGATGCTCGACTGAGGTGAAGTGCTGCTTCGTGCCGAGCTTGGCCACAAACTCTTGGAACTTTCTATCAGTGAACTGGGTGCCATTGTCGGTGACTATAGCCTGAGGTACCCCGAACCGAGCGAGTATGTTTCGTTTGTAGAAACGGAGCACGTTTTGAGACGTGATCTTGGCGAGCGCTTCAGCTTCTATGCATTTCGTGAAGTAATCTACGGCGACCACTAGATATTTATTCTGGTATGAGCCGGCCGGGAACGGTCCAAGGAGGTCCATTCCCCAGGTGGAGAAAGGCAAAGGTGAGGATAGAGATTTAAGTTCGTTAGGGGGAGCCAAGTGCATGTCGGCGTGACGCTGGCATTTGTCGCATTTACGGACATGTTCTTTGGCGTCTTGCTGCATGGTCGGCCAATAGTAACCGGCTCTGAGGGCTTTCCTCGCTAGTGATCGGCCGCCGAGATGCTGGCCATTGATCCCCTCGTGGAGCTCTTGGAGTATCTCAGATGCTTGCGAAGCGTCGACACACTTAAGGAGAGGGACGGAAAAGCCTCGTCGGTATAGTTTGTTCTCGACGATAGTGTATGAGCACGCTCGTCTCTTGATAGTTGAAGCTTCCTTCGCGTCGGCAGGTAGCTCGTCTTTGGTGAGGAAGTTATATACCGGGGTCATCCAGCAATGGTCGTCCCCGATAGCGAATACCTGCAGAGCTTGCCCGTTTTTGCTTATGCTCGGTCTGGGTAAGATTTCTTGGATTACCGACTTGTTTCCGCCTTTCTTTCTCGTACTCGCAAGTTTAGATAATATGTCGACACGTGAGTTGTGTTCCCGGGGAATGTGCTCGACGTCTGCCTTTGAGAATTTTTTCATTTTCTCTCTGACGAGAGTTAGATACTCGGCCAGTGTGTCGTTTTTGGCTTGGTAATCGCCGCTGACTTGGGAAGCGACGAGTTGGGAGTCGGTGTAAATCAGGACCTCTCGAGCTCCTACATCCTCGGCGAGACGTAGGCCCGCTAGGAGAGCTTCGTACACGGCCTGGTTGTTCGACGTGGTAAAAGATAAGACGAGGGATACTTCGATGATGAGCCCCTCGTCATTCTCGAGGATAATGCCGGCTCCACTTCCCGAGTTGCTCGAAGCGCCGTCCATGTAGATGGTCCATTTGTTTTCGGTGGGAGTCGGGCAGTTGGAAATAGAGGTCATCTCGGCCACGAAATCAGCGAGCGCTTGAGCTTTTAGTGCCTTCCTGCCCTCGTATTGTATGTCGAATTCGGACAACTCAAGGGACCATCTTAGCATTCTCACGGCCATGTCCGGTCGGCTGAGAAGTTGTTTGATGGGTTGGTCTGTCCGGACGACGATGGTGTGGGCGAGGAAGTAATATCTCAGCCTCCTTGCAGCTGTTATTAGGGCCAATGCGACTTTTTCTATTTGTTGATACCGCACCTCGGGCCCTTGTAGGGCTTTGCTTGTGAAGTATACTGGCTTCTGCCCGTCTTCAGCTTCTCGGATCAAGGCCGCGCTGGCTGCCTCGTTTGAGACGGCCAGGTAGAGATATAGGATCTCGTTGCTATCTGGTCGGGAGAGGACGGGCGGCCGGGAGAGAACTTGTTTGAGGTGGGACAGCGCTTGCTCGCATTCCTCGGACCATTCAAAGGTTGCTTCTTTCCGAAGTAACTTAAAGAATGGGAGGGCATGCTGGGCGGATTTCGCGACGAAGCGGGATAGTGCCGTGAGCATTCCGTTTAGTACTTGGATAGATTTTTTATTGATGGGGGGTAGGAAGTTCCGAGAATGCTCGGCATTTATCGGGATTGGCTTCTATTCCTCGCTCGGTTAGATAGAAACCGAGGAACTTGCCCGCCCGTACTCCGAAGGTGCATTTCTCAGGGTTGAAACGCATCTTGCAGGATCGGGCCTGCTTGAACACCCGTTCAAGGTGCGTTGTGTGGTCGGCGTCTTCTCGAGATTTGACGATCATGTCGTCCATATATACCTCGAGGGTGTCGCCGATCTCTTCCCGGAAAACCTTGTTCATCATCCGCTGGTACGTAGCTCCGGCGTTCTTGAGTCCGAACGGCATTACGTTATAGTAATAGTTGCCCGACTCGGTCATGAATGCCGTGCATTGCTTGTCGCATCTCGCCATGGGAATTTGGTTGTAACTTGAATAAGCATCCATAAACGATAACATTTTATAGCCAGCCGAGTTGTCGACCAGTCTATCAATATTAGGTAAAGGGTAAGCATCTTTGGGACATGCCCAGTTAACATCGGTATAATCAACGCACATTCTCCATTTTCCATTAGATTTTTTGACAAGTACAACGTTTGAGAGCCAAGTTGAATACTTGGCCTCGGAAATAAAATTTGCCTCTTGGAGGTCTTTTACAGCTTTCTCGGCAGCCTCCGCTTTCTCGGGAGACTGCCGACGCCTATGTTGAACTACTGCCTTCACGGCTGGGTCGATGGAGAGGTGGTGGCAGGCGACCTCAGGGTCGAGTCCGGGCATTTCCACTGCGCTCCAGGCGAACAAGTCGGCGTTGGCTTGAAGACATGCTACGAGCTGCCTCCTTGGAAGATCTGGGATGTCCTTGCCGATCTTTACCGCTTTGTCGAGGTTGTCGCCCAGCGGGATGAGGTCGAAGTCTCCGTCTGGGATGGGCCTGACGGGGTGAGTTGCATTCGGCCTCCTTTCTTCGGCATTCTTCAGCTCTTCGTCAGTGAACCGAGCGTCCAAGTCGATGGAGCTGACGTTCGGTGGATGTTGATCTTCCTGAGTATGACTGTCTTTGACCCTCGGCTTTTTGTTTAGATCTGATGGAGGGGCGATCAGCTGCAACCCCTTCACGGAGGCGTCGAAAATCCTTCTGGCCGCTTCGATGTCTGCGTTGATAGTGACTATTCGTCCTCGCTTTGTGTAGAACTTCATCTTGAGATGCACGGTGGAGGGGACGGCGGTGAGCTCGGCCAGAGTAGGACGTCCGATGATGCAGTTGTAGAGAGTCTTGCAGTCGATTACCAAGAATCTTGTCTTGACCTGCCTGGATGCTTCCTCTTCCCCGAAAGTGACGATCAGTTCGACGTATCCCCACGGCTTGGTGGTAGCACCGTTGAAGCCTTGGAGATCGGAACCCACATAAGGAGTGAGGTGCAAGTCGTCCAGCTGGAGTGTCCGGAACAGGTGGGAATACATGATGTCGACCGTGCTGCCTTCTTCGACCAGGACTCGTCGGACGTCGAAATTCGCCATTCTGGCTCCGACTAGCAAAGGAATTGTGGCGTTCGGGGCTCCGCCCGACAACTCTTCCAAGTAGAAAGTGATCGGGTCCGATTTCCCTCTAAACTTCCGCAGAGTAGGGGCGAGATCCGAGTTGGCACTGATCAGCTCATCGAATATTCTCTTTACCGAGCTGATAATGAGGGAGTCGGGGTCACCGCCATTGGAGATGACCATTGCTGCTGGGAAATGCTCCCAGGTGCTGAAGGCAGTCGTCACGCCGACTGAAGGGATGAAGTCTTCCGGTCGGGTTACGGACAGCGCGACTTGAAGCGGTCTGCTGTCCGGTGAGTTCCCTTCGTCAGAGTTCCGAGGGGCTTCTCTTCGGGAAGGCTATCCCTTCTTCGTGTACTTTGACAGGCGGCCCTCTTTGATCAGGGTCTCTATGGCATCCATGAGATGTATGCATTCGTCGGTCAGATGCCCGTGACTCTTGTGGTACTTGCAGTATTTGGACTTGTCTGTCCCCGGTCTTGTGGGATTTGACTTTGGGGGCCTGATGCTGGAGTTCTTACACTTGGTGTTTTGGCAGTCGGCGAGGATTTTCTCACGCGAGACGTTCAAGGGAGTGTAGTCGTTGAACCGTCCTGCCGGCCCTTGGCGCTCTTTGGCGTCTCGGGGCCTGTCGTCTCTCCTTTTATCCTTTCCCGGGCGCAATCCTGAATCATCGAGGTTTGAGCTGCGAGCAGCGTCACTGCCCCTCGATGCTTTGATTGCGGCTGCCTCGCCCTCCTCGAAATCGATGAATGCCTTTGCCTTGCGGAGGAGGGCGTTCATAGTGTGCACCTTTTCAATTTTTATGGCCTTCTTGAAGTCGCTTCCGGGGAGGAGTCCTCGTTCTAAGAGGTATCTCTTCATGTAGTCTGCCGTCTGCACCTGGACGACCTCTTTGTTGAACCTTTCGAGGTAATCCCGAAGAGGTTCGTTAGGTCCTTGTATTACGGCTTCGAGATTGGCTTCCGATTTCGGTTGTCGTCGGGAAGCTGTGAAGTGGCTCAAGAAGAGTTCTTTGAGCTCGGTCCAGGAATGGATGGAGTTCGGACGGAGGTTCCTGTACCAATTCATTGCTCCCTTCCTAAGGGTGGTCGGGAAGATGCGGCACTTGATCGAGCCCCTAACGACGTGATAGTCCATGACCGCTTCGATGCTCCGAATATGGTCGTCGGGGTCAGTGGTTCCGTCGTATTGGTCCAATACTGGCGGTTTTTCCATCCCCCGAGGGAGGTGGGCTCTCCGGATACTCCCGGACAAAGGGCTGCGGAAGTCCTCTTCGTCGCTCGGCCCTGGCGAAGTGTAGTGCCTGTCTCGCCGGGGTCTTCCTTGGTTGTCGTCCGGACTGGTACGGTTGTCCCGAGGAGGACGTTCGCCAGGTTTCGGCGCAGATTTGGAAGGGCCCCGACGGTCCTGTTCGGGGGAGGGGCTTCTTGGTTCAGTGGCTTCTGGCCTCTGGTTCTTCCTGCTCTTTCTTGGTGGAGAGCGGGAACGTGTCCTCCGGCGGCGATATCTTCTTGGTGGAGATCGTGAAGAGGATGGGGAACGCCGGCGGTACCTCCTCGGTGGTGAGCGCGAGGAGGAATAGGAGCGTGACCGGTAGTGCTTCCTTGGAGGGGAGCGGCGTCTTCACTGCCTTTCCAGCTCGTGAATTCGGTCGTCTTGAATTCGGAGGAGGTTGTTTGTCATCTGTAGCTCTTTGAGTAAGCGGGCGATGAGGGGGTCAGCGTCCTCGGGAATGTTGAGGGGCTCCTCCTCTTCTCCATGACGGGCTCTCCGCCTGTCGGAAGTGTGGGTGAATGAGGAAGCAGCATGCCCATCTCTGGAGTCAGCCTCGTTAACATTCTGGGGTTGTTCCGTCCCATTGTGTGTTCGGAGCTGCTTGTCACCCCCATTTTGAACGTGTCCCTCGGGAGGAACTTGGTCGACGTTCTGGACCTGTTGGAGGCCCTGCAGCTGCAGGATGCTATGGATATGTTGCCTCCTAGGTGGTGAGGTCTCATGCCCGGGCCTTATCTGCCCGACGGGGGTATGCCAGTTTCCTCCCTGCCGACGACGATTCGCCCCCTCGCGGGTGGACTCGTCAATCAGGTGTTGCAGGTGGAAGGGATCAGCACTTGGGATGTTGTTGTTGTTGTCAGCCATGACGATCGGAAAAGGATTACTTTGATCTTTGTTTGTTAAAGACGGGGAAGCAAGTTTCCCGCAGACGGCGCCACTGATCGTACCTGATCAGAAGAATCGTCGTAGGCTGCTCGGACTGGATCTTCTAGGAAGGAGGAGGGGTGTACCTGCAAGGTACTCCGATGCCAAAGTGAGAAGACGAGCAAAGGAGTGCAAGTACTAGCTTAAGGTTAGAAAGAATTGAATACCTGACCCTCTAGTCAAAGAGGGTATTTATAGCTCCCAGCGCTGGGCCATGATCTCGCTATTGGGTTGGATTCCCAAGCCCAACTAGGAGACTGCCAGGTTTCCTGAGCGGAAATATTGGAGGTGCGTGTATGCCCTCTGTCCTGGTTAACCGTTCCGAAGTTCAAGGGAGACGCGGTCTTTTAGGAGCCACGTGGGATCCGTGCTGTTCAGAAGGTTGGATATGAAGGAGCCCTGCGCGGAGCAGGGTCCTCGGAAACGAAGGTGTTCGTGGGGAATGTTAATGCCGAGCGTATGCTCGCGGGGAGCACACGATCATGCCGGGCGCCACATGCTCCGGAGAAACGGGGCAGCCGAGCATGTCTAAGGTGGGCATCCTAGGTGCAGAAGAGGGTCATGGAGGAACGTGGGCCTCTGAGGTTTACTGGGCCGAAACTATGTTGGGCCTAACCTTTGCCCAGTCCAGAACAATGTATAAGGTTTAAGTCATAATAATCATCACTTTGCGGTATAATCATTACCGTCTAGTTTACTTTACTATTTAAATCAAAACAATACACGTCACCATATCTCACATAAATTCATATTTATATTTCACAATAATTCACATAAGTTCACACATCACATCACAACACATAAAATCATAATCACACAAATGAAATGCAACTCTAACAAATGCACATGCATGTGGTACCCAGGGCTTCAGCCCCCATCGCCAATTGTCAATAAATAGAGGCATCAAAATAGGCATAAGCCTTCGTCACTGTTTGTCAATCCAGGTCGTCGCTAAAACATGCAAATCATGAGACACTGATGAAATGAAACAAATCAAAAACATCACAAAACAACGTCGCGAGGCATACGCCTATATCACAAATGTTACCGATTATTAGGGTAACTCAACGTCGCTTTATTTCATGCATTTCACAGTTATCGCCAAATCATAACATTGCATCGTCACCGGCCATAGGCCTACAACTTAATATCACCGCATCACAAACCAACACCATTAATCAATATTCCACACTCAATAACAACATATATAATTTTCCAGAAAATCACAAAATAGCGAACACCAAATAATACGAAACACGGCGATAAAATTATAACTCAACCCCACATACGGTCCATCATATCCCCGTTTATAGAGCAAGAACCCCACCCTTACCTTGGATTGGAGATTACTCTATAATTCCACCGACCGAAGCCTTCTAGCCTTAGCTTCTAATCCTTGCCTCTTTTAATCAGAATTAAAAGCTGAATTTTTTTTTCCAAATATGCAGCTACAGTGCGATGATGATATCTCGCAACTCAGACCTTATTTTGAAGATCCCAACGGTCAAACGTTAGATATAGGTGTTTCGAACCTACCCACATAATTTGGCGATGATCCAACGGTTAACGAATCGGGGATCTTTGATTTAGTGAGACTGCTGCAAGAAAAACGAGAATGAGTTTCTCTCCTCTTTTCTCTCTTCTCTACAACTTCCCATGACCAATTTCCCAAGACTTTTTCTCTTCTAATTAACCTAATCCTTATCTTAACTTAATTTCATTAAACCTATTGGGCCTAAAATTTACACTCCACATTTTACTACCACCATCACTTAATTAAGTCCATATAACAAATCTAGTATTTCTTCAATACTATTTCTACAACTTAATCAATTAATTAATCGACTAATTAATCATAAAACCATGTCAACTATTATCAAAACTCCATAAATTCAACAATTAAATTCGAAATAATTTGAAAATATTTAATTAAATAATTAATTAAATACCGGGTGTTACAACTCTCCCCCACTTAGAATATTTTCGTCCTCGAAAATTTATCCGATACAACCATCATCAACTTCACTTCCACGTCCAACCATCCAACATAACAACCAATTAACACGTCTCAAATCTAATACACATATGTCGACCATTCCGGTACTTCTTCAACATAACCGTTACTACTTGTTAACTATTCCAACGCCATTTGAAAATGCGAACATCGACGCCATGCTGCGACACTCTTTATGGTATCTCCATAACTTCTCAAATGGGAAACTTAATTCTTAAAATTTCTTCTAAACAAACCCTTTAATTACTCCTTCAATTAACTCAACTCTGACACTAACGTCCAGCGCGACATCAACGCAAAAGTCTGGTCCCAAAGACAAGCGTAACCGCAAACTTCATCTCTTTCCAACATCATCTTGTTACAAATAATTCTATTAAAGCTGCTGGAACCATTTTTTAAATAAATTTCATCTCCTTAAATTTCCAACGCTTCAAACGGGACTCAAATCAGATACCCAGAACTCCAGTTATTAATTTTGAAGTTTCACAAAAAAAATTCAGCAATTTCCTGCGTTTTGCTTACGGAAATTTCACTCCAAAACCTACTTTTCTCCAACTTAAACATATTCCAAACAACTCTTAACATATCTCCTCACTCCAAAACTTTTTATAACTCGAGAGACACATTCTTTTGGCGAAATTCAGTTTTCGAAACACCAAGACAACAATCCTCTTTGCAAACTTGCAACTGAACCATATCCGAGAAGCAAAGCTCTCCCCCACTTCGCTCAAACTAATTCCTGCAACAACCAGAAAGCAACAAGTACCGACAGCGTTTCACACACTTGTCGCGTACAGAGGAATAAACAACATTAGACATCTTTGCCAGACGGACCGACCTGCTCTGATACCACTAATGTAACACCCCAATTTCTACCCGAAAAATATAATAAAATCAGAGTATAAATTTCAAACAATTTTATTTGAGGTTGTAGCGGTAAAAATGTGACTCGAGCGTATTCGCGCGCTCGAAGTACAACAGAGTCGCCACCGAACTTTATTTATTCCAAAAAGGAAAGGGAAAATATCGATAAAACCCACGAATAAAAAGGAAATGGATAAGATGGTCGTTTGTAACCAAATTAGGGTTCGGGAGTCGGTTAAGCAAGGGGAAGGTATTAGCACCCCTCACCTCCATCGTACTCGATGGGACCCATTTAGTTAGTTTCGTGTTTGAGTGTTAGTGTGATGTTTGTGTTCTTTAGCTTATTAATCGAGAAAAGAAGATGTTTTTAGGGGTTTTCTATTATTGTGAAGAAAAAGAAATGTTTCTTATTATTATGCTCGCCAAGACGTTTGTATCTTGTGCCTACGTATTCCCTAGTGCAATGGGAAAGTCAGAGCAATCGTAGTTCGGGCTAAGAACCACGAAAGGTTTTGTTGGTTGATTTTTAGCGAGAGGTACTCGATCGCTTTCAAATGGAAATACTGCGCGCACATGGATATGATATCACTACAAGAATGGATAACTAAATCAAGATAATACATGATTTTGGCCATCATCGCATTCGAGTGGAAGATATTCGATCTTCACATGTGGAAGTATGTTCGTATTGAAAATTGGATAAGTGTCTCGTTTATGAAAAGAGTTTTAAAAAGCCCTAAGGCAAAAAAGGTTGAATGAAATTTAAGTTGTGTTTTAAAGGGACATTTAGCAAAGGATTGAGCATAGGTGTTCACCTAGCACGTCTTTACCCAAGGTATTGAACAGGAGCTAGCCCCATTGTCACTTTTTATTCATAAGATCAAGGTATTCAAGAGGTGTGCACCCCTTGTCACTTAACCTTTTGGTTTAATTAAAGTGTTTGAATTCAAAAGATCAAGGTATTCAAGAGGTGTGCACTTCTTGTCACAAGATCTTTCGGTTTGATTAATGTGTTTTTTTTATTCAAAGGATCAAGGTATTCAAGAGGTGTTCACCCCTTGTCACAGGATCACTTTGATTTGATTAATTTTTTAAGAAAAAGTTTGATTCAAAGGATCGAAGGTATTCAAGAGGTGTGCACTTCTTGTCACTTGATCACTTTGATTTTATTAAGGTGTTTTGATTCAAAGGATCAAGGTATTCAAGAGGTGTTCACTTCTTGTCACTTGATCACTTTGATTTTATTAATGAAAGGTTTAAAAAAGGTGTTAATCCAAAAGAATCGGGGTATTCAAGAGGTGTACACTTCTTGTCACTCGTTCTTTCGGTTTGATTAAAGAATTTTTGTAAAGAAAACTCGACGTTGGATCGAGAAATTATTGAGACGACTTGGCGTTGGACCAAGATTTATTTATTTTTTGGATTGAGATGAATATAATGTTTTTGGTATTTTTAACAATAAAAGAGAAATAAAAAGTCTAATTAAAACATATTTTTGTATTTTTCAATAATATAGAAATAACTAAACAACCTAATTATATACTTCTAACATATTTTTTTGAATTCTTAATAGATATATTAAAAGGTAAAAGCAATTATTAACAAAAAGATTAACATAGAAACAAATAAAATGAAATAGAAGTCATGGGTTAAGCATAAAATAGGGTGTAAAGTCAATAAATCCGTTGGGCTTTTAAATGCTTGTGCGGCCCATGTTTCAAGTGGTCAACAACTAATTCAGGGGAGTTTCAGGCGTGGTAGATAGGGTGTAGCAAGGAAAACGATTGGGCTTGAAGCCCAAATCTGAAACACAAAATAAAAACCTAGCAAAAGAAAGGGGTCCGCCCCCAACTTGGTTCAGCGAGAGAAAAAGAAGAACGTTCTCTGCACATTGATTTCCCTCAACTGAACCTCTCATCATCTTTCTCTCTCGATCTCTATTTCTTTCTCTCGCTGGATCGAAACAAATAACAACAATAAAATATAACGAAACTCTCTTCATCTCTCAGCTCACGATCTCGCTATTGCTCTCACGGTTTATTCATCTTTCAATCTCACATACAAATCTCTTCCGCCTCTCTCGATCACAGATTCATCTCTCAATCTCTCCCGCTCTCTCGCAGCTCTCACTCTCTAAAAAATTAGAATCAAAAGCAACCAAAGAGGTCTACACAAATATTCAAACTAAACAGCCATAGCAAAACATCAACAAGAGCAGAGTAGATTTACAAACCAAGTCTTAAAGTCAAGTGCAAAAGCGGTTACCGTCAAAGAGATAGATTGTTGGGTCGCTGGGGATGATGAATATTACGCGTCGGTGTTGCGGGCTTGTCATGCGGAAGATGTCGAAAAGTGGCTGCTACCGTGATTGTTTTGTTTTTGTGTGCTACTGTTTTGTGTGACTTGTTTTTGCAGATGGATGTGAAGGAAATTATTCTGGATGTGGTTGAGGTTTATTGAAGTGAGGTTTATGGAGAATGGATCTGCATATGAAGTGATTTGATGAAGGTTGTGAGGTTGGTGATTTGTGTGTGGTATGAAGGTTGTGATGGTTTGTTCGATAAACTTTGGCAGAGGTTTTGTAAGATGTTAGGAAGACTGTTTGGAGTGAATTTTTGCAGAGTTTGGTCGCTAATCCCCTTGATGAATGAAAGATGAGAGGTTTAAATAGGGAGATGATTAGGGTTTTGGTTGAGAATTGGGGGGGAAGTTTGGGATGAAATTTGAACTTATGTGATGCTCTGCTTTAGCACCTTCTTGTTTCAGGTTTTTGTATAAACCTTTTGAATGCAAGTCTTGGCTTATTGTGTTTGGCATGTGGTTTTTTTGGACTGTTTCCGCAGAGATTTGGGACCACAATGGTGCAGTGTTTGGAGCAGAACAAGTGGTGGGGCAGGGAAACGTGAAACAAGGCCATTTTCTTATTTTGTTTTGTTTTTTCTTTTTTTTCTTTTTGACTTATATACAACAAAACAAAAATGAAATAATAATAATAATAATAATAATAATATGTTAAAAAAAATGAAATAACAATTAATCTAAAATAAATTTAAACTAAAAAATTAACCTAATTTAAATCTAGAATAAGAAATAAAAATAGTATAAAAGCTAAAAAATAATCTAAATTAAACCTAAAATAAAAATTAAAATTAAAATTTAATCTAAACTATTAAAAGCTATATTTTTTTTATTTTCTGATATGCAACGATGTGATGATTGAATGATGAATGCGCGCGACACATCCAAATGAATGGAATACATAGGGCAAAAATTGGGGTGCGACAGATGCCCCTATTTAAGTTTCTTCTATCGAAGATGTGAAGATACTTAAATACAAAGTACACAATTTTTGTCCTTCATATGTAAATGATATGCAATGCATGGACCCTTTTTTTTTGTTATTTTGAATGCAATATGATATGAGACGTATGTTGAACTCTGTGGGGGGAATATAGCATCTACGAAGAGCAATGGACAAAAACAAGGACCAATATCAGCTAGTGTACTGATGACGGCAAAGGAGAATATCGACTTCGACTTCAACTAATGTACTGAAGGAAATGAGATCTATTATCAGTTAATGTACCGACAAAAGACGAAAAGGACACACGACTTCAGTTAATGTACCGAAGAAGGAAGAAGGATGATATCATCAGTTAATGTACTGGAGATGTGAAACAAATCGACCTACATCAATTAATGTACTGATGAGGGAAACAAAAGGGAATTGCCATAAGCTAATGTACCGACGAAAGGTAATCCTATACCAGTTAATGTACTGATAAGGCAAGAAGAACGAGGCCGACGTCGGTTAATGTACTGACGAAGAGAAGTCATATACCAGCTAATGTACTGATAAGGATGGGACAACCATGATCAATCATCGGCTAATGTACTGACGATAGAAAACAGGAGACTTTTGATATCAGCTAATGTACTGATGAAAGTCCCGCATCAATTAATGTACTAATGACGGGAAATGAAAGTGCATATTATCAATTAATGTACTGATAATAGCAACAAGTGGTGAATGACATCAGCCAATGTACTGATGAATAAAAGTAAATTGACATTATCAGCTAATGTACTGATGAATATAAGACGAAACCGCTTTGGTAAATGCCAAGTGAGTTGGACTTTGATCTCAAGGTAAGATGTTTGATAACAACGAGACCTTGAAAGAATGTAAATGAGCATGAATTTTGTTTTCATGCATGATAATGAATTTTCTATGCGTGATTAATGATCAATGTGATGCAATTGGTTATGAAAGCTGAGGTAGACTCTTTTTGTGAGGGTAGATTAGAATTCTGATTCCTCAACACAAGCACATTTCCAACTCTGTTATGTCACACTAATGATCCTCTTGGGAAGGGCTGCTAAACTGCTTGGGGATCGCTGAAGAAAACTGCCCCTAATTGAGTGATTGTTATCTGATCGTTGCTTCAGTACTTGAAATGAATGTCAGGAACACATGCCCCAGTATAAGTCTTGAATAACATGATCTTGAAGTAACGTGCCCCTGAGAGGATCACTAATCAAGTCTCTTGACTGTTTGAACTTCCTTGAAGATGAGTACTTACAAATAAAATGTTCATTCAAAAATGGTAATTTTAATGCAGTGCTCAAAACATATTTTGAAATCAAAATCATTGTAGGAACGATATTATTGATGTAAAGAAAATGAATCAAAAGTCTGAACACAATGGTTTAGACATTCAAAATGATGGATAAAGCAAAAGGTATGGTAAAACAAACGATTTGCAAAAATCTTTAGGAGTCAGGTTAACGCAACCTTGTTGTAGTATGCTTTCAAAATAAACCTTGCTTCAATTAGGTCTTTTGAAGGTTGTAACGTGGTTTGATTCACGGTTTATGAAACAAAGGATATAGGCTCAAAGTATATTTGTACCCACCCAATTCTTCGTGATAATCTTCCAATCCTACGCTCAGTTAATTCAAATTATGCATTCAGGTTCCAAAAGGCTTTCGGATTTGCACCTATTCATGCGATGGTTTAAAGGCCAAGGGAATCTCTGAGATGGCAGTCACTTCTTCCATTTGATAGTCACAACATTTTGTGGTCGTTCAAGGAATTTATTGACTTCTCTTTTTCTTTTGATATCCCTAACTTTTTCCTGAACTGTTCCATTTGAGATTACAGTCAGCGGGATGCCCCAATTTTGCCTAAGTCTCCTTCATAGGTGTTGACTTAGCGGGCTTTTTCTTTGAATTTTTTTTTATATCGGAAAGATAGTGACTGCCTTGATAATTATTGATGATAACCATCTTGGTCACTTTTGATTGAAACCCTTATTGTAAGGTGTACCTAATGATTCTCTTCAAATTGAATGCATAAACAAATTAACTGAGGACTACCTTGCCCCAGGTTAAAATTGCGGGTTTTTCGTTTAAAAAGAAACTCCAACTTCGAAGGCTCAAAGGGGTTGACTAGGGATTAACTTCCTTATTTCTCCAGTGTTTGGGGATTAAAACAATGCCTGCACATCATCAGCAAAGTTTTATTTGAAAGCATACAATTCAACAACTTTGGTATTTCGTTTTCATCATCCCCCCTCCAATCTTTGCATAAAACACAAGTTTGATAGAAGAAAGTGAACAAGAGATTTTTTTTTGTTTTTAAGATAAAACATAAAGAAGCAAATAATGGATGTAAATGGATTGATTCAAATATTTAATGCTCATTTCATTAAAATTAACATTCAGGAACAAACAACATTCAATGCAGCACACAGTACCAACAAGGGAATTGCAAACAGTACAGAAACATGGCCTAGTGAAATAATCAGTGACGAGGATAAGTTGCCTTTCTGATATATTGGCTCCTCAATTGGATAACTTCTACTCTTAGCAAATCTTGGCCTCGTTGAGGTTCTTCCATAGTCTTCAGATTCATTCCTCCAGTTCAATGTGTTGAGGAATCAACATGACGGTAGACAGGCCACTTGAGGGTGAAGACAGATGAAATGAGTCTTTTGTTGACAACTTGAATGTAGGAATGCATATGCGTGGTTTTTTTTTATATTTGTACATGCAGGAATGATGCAATGTCATATGATATGGAATGCAACACAATGCTATACATAGGCTAAATTAAAATGATAAATGTAAATGGATAACATAACCTACTGAGGAAAGCTTCTTAAAATAAGACAGTTCTATGTTCTTGTACCCAAGAATCCCCTCACAAGGTTAGCTCTAAGGTTTTTGATAGTAGAGATACCTACATCACCATAGATGGAACGGGTTCTAAAGGTCCTTGGAGTTAGCGACGAAATCAGATTTCTGCCATGCGACGGGTGAACCATCTTATGAAAAATTTCATGACTAAGTCTCCTCCAAGTGGGGTTTTCGTATTAGCCATTCAAGGTGTTCACCTTGGGGACTAGCACTACACAACCACCTCCTAACTTATGTTTTTCTCTTGTTTTTCAAAGCTCGGGTTGAGAGCTTCACTCAAATATCATTCCCATACCCACAAATGAGTATATACAGAAATAAAATAAAAGCGATAAAGCAAGAGTAAGAAACATAAATAACATAAGAGTAAATATAAAGAGCATAAGCATACAAAACACAAGAATAAACAAACAAAATAGAACACTCAAATACAAAACAAACTAAACTAGGGTTGACCCTCTTAGGATTGTATAGTCCCCAGCAGAGTCGCCACTTTCTGTAGCGGTAAAAATGTGACTCGAGCGTATTCGCGCGCTCGAAGTACAACAGAGTCGCCACCGAACTTTATTTATTCCAAAAAGGAAAGGGAAAATATCGATAAAACCCACGAATAAAAAGGAAATGGATAAGATGGTCGTTTGTAACCAAATTAGGGTTCGGGAGTCGGTTAAGCAAGGGGAAGGTATTAGCACCCCTCACCTCCATCGTACTCGATGGGACCCATTTAGTTAGTTTCGTGTTTGAGTGTTAGTGTGATGTTTGTGTTCTTTAGCTTATTAATCGAGAAAAGAAGATGTTTTTAGGGGTTTTCTATTATTGTGAAGAAAAAGAAATGTTTCTTATTATTATGCTCGCCAAGACGTTTGTATCTTGTGCCTACGTATTCCCTAGTGCAATGGGAAAGTCAGAGCAATCGTAGTTCGGGCTAAGAACCACGAAAGGTTTTGTTGGTTGATTTTTAGCGAGAGGTACTCGATCGCTTTCAAATGGAAATACTGCGCGCACATGGATATGATATCACTACAAGAATGGATAACTAAATCAAGATAATACATGATTTTGGCCATCATCGCATTCGAGTGGAAGATATTCGATCTTCACATGTGGAAGTATGTTCGTATTGAAAATTGGATAAGTGTCTCGTTTATGAAAAGAGTTTTAAAAAGCCCTAAGGCAAAAAAGGTTGAATGAAATTTAAGTTGTGTTTTAAAGGGACATTTAGCAAAGGATTGAGCATAGGTGTTCACCTAGCACGTCTTTACCCAAGGTATTGAACAGGAGCTAGCCCCATTGTCACTTTTTATTCAAAAGATCAAGGTATTCAAGAGGTGTGCACCCCTTGTCACTTAACCTTTTGGTTTGATTAAAGTGTTTGAATTCAAAAGATCAAGGTATTCAAGAGGTGTGCACTTCTTGTCACAAGATCTTTCGGTTTGATTAATGTGTTTTTTTTATTCAAAGGATCAAGGTATTCAAGAGGTGTTCACCCCTTGTCACAGGATCACTTTGATTTGATTAATTTTTTAAGAAAAAGTTTGATTCAAAGGATCGAAGGTATTCAAGAGGTGTGCACTTCTTGTCACTTGATCACTTTGATTTTATTAAGGTGTTTTGATTCAAAGGATCAAGGTATTCAAGAGGTGTTCACTTCTTGTCACTTGATCACTTTGATTTTATTAATGAAAGGTTTAAAAAAGGTGTTAATCCAAAAGAATCGGGGTATTCAAGAGGTGTACACTTCTTGTCACTCGTTCTTTCGGTTTGATTAAAGAATTTTTGTAAAGAAAACTCGACGTTGGATCGAGAAATTATTGAGACGACTTGGCGTTGGACCAAGATTTATTTATTTTTTGGATTGAGATGAATATAATGTTTTTGGTATTTTTAACAATAAAAGAGAAATAAAAAGTCTAATTAAAACATATTTTTGTATTTTTCAATAATATAGAAATAACTAAACAACCTAATTATATACTTCTAACATATTTTTTTGAATTCTTAATAGATATATTAAAAGGTAAAAGCAATTATTAACAAAAAGATTAACATAGAAACAAATAAAATGAAATAGAAGTCATGGGTTAAGCATAAAATAGGGTGTAAAGTCAATAAATCCGTTGGGCTTTTAAATGCTTGTGCGGCCCATGTTTCAAGTGGTCAACAACTAATTCAGGGGAGTTTCAGGCGTGGTAGATAGGGTGTAGCAAGGAAACCGATTGGGCTTGAAGCCCAAATCTGAAACACAAAATAAAAACCTAGCAAAAGAAAGGGGTCCGTCCCCAACTTGGTTCAGCGAGAGAAAAAGAAGAACGTTCTCTGCACATTGATTTCTCTCAACTGAACCTCTCATCATCTTTCTCTCTCGATCTCTATTTCTTTCTCTCGCTGGATCGAAACAAATAATAACAATAAAATATAACGAAACTCTCTTCATCTCTCAGCTCACGATCTCGCTATTGCTCTCACGGTTTATTCATCTTTCAATCTCACATACAAATCTCTTCCGCCTCTCTCGATCACAGATTCATCTCTCAATCTCTCCCGCTCTCTCGCAGCCCTCACTCTCTAAAAAATTAGAATCAAAAGCAACCAAAGAGGTCTACACAAATATTCAAACTAAACAGCCATAGCAAAACATCAACAAGAGCAGAGTAGATTTACAAACCAAGTCTTAAAGTCAAGTGCAAAAGCGGTTACCGTCAAAGAGATAGATTGTTGGGTCGCTGGGGATGATGAATATTACGCGTCGGTGTTGCGGGCTTGTCATGCGGAAGATGTCGAAAAGTGGCTGCTACCGTGATTGTTTTGTTTTTGTGTGCTACTGTTTTGTGTGACTTGTTTTTGCAGATGGATGTGAAGGAAATTATTCTGGATGTGGTTGAGGTTTATTGAAGTGAGGTTTATGGAGAATGGATCTGCAGATGAAGTGATTTGATGAAGGTTGTGAGGTTGGTGATTTGTGTGTGGTATGAAGGTTGTGATGGTTTGTTCGATAAACTTTGGCAGAGGTTTTGTAAGATGTTAGGAAGACTGTTTGGAGTGAATTTCTGCAGAGTTTGGTCGCTAATCCCCTTGATGAATGAAAGATGAGAGGTTTAAATAGGGAGATGATTAGGGTTTTGGTTGAGAATTGGGGGGGAAGTTTGGGATGAAATTTGAACTTATGTGATGCTCTGCTTTAGCACCTTCTTGTTTCAGGTTTTTGTATAAACCTTTTGAATGCAAGTCTTGGCTTATTGTGTTTGGAATGTGGTTTTTTTGGACTGTTTCCGCAGAGATTTGGGACCACAATGGTGCAGTGTTTGGAGCAGAACAAGTGGTGGGGCAGGGAAACGTGAAACAAGGCCATTTTCTTATTTTGTTTTGTTTTTTCTTTTTTTTCTTTTTGACTTATATACAACAAAACAAAAATGAAATAATAATAATAATAATAATATGTTAAAAAAAAATGAAATAACAATTAATCTAAAATAAATTTAAACTAAAAAATTAACCTAATTTAAATCTAGAATAAGAAATAAAAATAGTATAAAAGCTAAAAAATAATCTAAATTAAACCTAAACTAAAAATTAAAATTAAAATTTAATCTAAACTATTAAAAGCTATATTTTTTTTTACTTTCTGATATGCAACGATGTGATGATTGAATGATGAATGCGCGCGACACATCCAAATGAATGGAATACATAGGGCAAAAATTGGGGTGCGACAGAGGTATCACATATTCGTTATTTCAAAAACATTCTCGACTTACTAGCCTTCATATAGATACATAGCACAACAATTTAAAATTAATCCTAAAAATTACTTTATCAAAATAATTATTTTATCTCGCAGCGGAATTCACAAAACTTCACAATTTTCAATTTAATCATAACATCTTCGCAAAATAGCTTTAAGCTACAATTCAAGAATAAAGCATCACTAAAAATCCAGCAAGCAACAAATAATTAAAACACGCATTTATCCCCCCCCCCCCCGAGTGCTACGTATCAGAGCGCCCATCGACTCGACTCACATCATCTAAATCTTCCTCAAGGCTATCACCTGCACGTTACCAGTTTAAAGGTAACGGCAAAACAAATAAAAGAGGTGAGATATCAAACAATATAAGCAGGGTGATGATAAACAATATATATAAGGTTTAAGTCATAATAATCATCACTTTGCGGTATAATCATTACCGTCTAGTTTACTTTACTATTTAAATCAAAACAATACACGTCACCATATCTCACATAAAATCATATTTATATTTCACAATAATTCACATAAGTTCACACATCACAACACATAAAATCATAATCACACAAATGAAATGCGACTCTAACAAATGCACATGCATGTGGTACCCAGGGCTTCAGCCCCCATCGCCAATTGCCAATAAATAGAGGCATCAAAATAGGCATAAGCCTTCGTCACTGTTTGCCAATCCATGCCGTCGCTAAAACATGCAAATCATGAGACACTGATGAAATGCAACAAATCAAAAACATCACAAAACAATGTCGTGAGGCATACGCCTATATCACAAATGTTACCGATTATTAGGGTAACTCAACGTCGCTTTATTTCATGCATTTCACAGTTATCGCCAAATCATAACATTGCATCGTCACCAGCCATAGGCCTACAACTTAATATCACCGCATCACAAACCAACACCATTAATCAATATTCCACACTCAATAACAACATATATAATTTTCCAGAAAATCACAAAATAGCGAACACCAAATAATACGAAACACGGCGATAAAATTATAACTCAACCCCACATACGGTCCATCGTATACCCGTTTATAGAGCAAGAACCCCACCCTTACCTTGGATTGGAGATTACTCTATA
This sequence comes from Vicia villosa, assembly GCF_029867415.1. Classification (NCBI taxonomy): domain Eukaryota; kingdom Viridiplantae; phylum Streptophyta; class Magnoliopsida; order Fabales; family Fabaceae; genus Vicia; species Vicia villosa. The sequence continues at coordinate 37,198 of NW_026706116.1, forward strand.
ATTCCACCGATCGAAGCCTTCTACCCTTAGCTTCTAATCCTTGCCTCTTTTAATCAGAATTAAAAGCCGAATTTTTTTTTCCAAATATGCAGCTACAGTGCGATGATGATATCTCGCAACTCAGACCTTATTTTGAAGATCCCAACGGTCAAAAGTTAGATATAGGTGTTTCGAACCTACCCACAAAATTGGTGATGATCCAACGGTTAACGAATCGGGGATCTTTGATTTAGCGAGACTGCTGCAAGAAAAACGAGAATGAGTTTCTCTCCTCTTTTCTCTCTTCTCTACAACTTCCCATGACCAATTTCCCAAGACTTTTTCTCTTCTAATTAACCTAATCCTTATCTTAACTTAATTTCATTAAACCTATTGGGCCTAAAATTCACACTCCACCTTTTACTACCACCATCACTTAATTAAGTCCATATAACAAATCTAGTATTTCTTCAATACTATTTCTACAACTTAATCAATTAATTAATCGACTAATTAATCATAAAACCATGTCAACTATTATCAACACCCCATAAATTCAACAATTAAATTCGAAATAATTTGAAAGTGTTTAATTAAATAATTAATTAAATACCGGGTGTTACAACTCTGCCCCACTTAGAATATTTTCGTCCTCGAAAATTTATCCGATACAACCATCATCAACTTCACTTCCACGTCCAACCATCCAACATAACAACCAATTAACACATCTCAAATCTACTACACATATGTCGACCATTCCGGTACTTCTTCAACATAACTGTTACTACTTGTTAACTATTCCAACGCCATTTGAAAATGCGAACATCGACGCCATGCCGCGACACTCTTTATGGTATCTCCATAACTTCTCAAATGGGAAACTTAATTCTTAAAATTTCTTCTAAACAAACCCTTTAATTACTCCTTCAATTAACTCAACTCTGACACTAACGTCCAGCGCGACATCAACGCAAAAGTCTGGTCCCAAAGACAAGCGTAACCGCAAACTTTATCTCTTTCCAACATCATCTTGTTACAAATAATTCTATTAAAGCTGCTGGAACCATTTTTTAAATAAATTCCATCTCCTTAAATTTCCAACGCTTCAAACGGGACTCAAATCAGATACCCAGAACTCCAGTTATTAATTTTGAAGTTTCACAAAAAAATTCAGCAATTTCCTGCGTTTTGCTTACGGAAATTTCACTCCAAAACCTATTTTTCTCCAACTTAAACATATTTCAAACAACTCTTAACATATCTCCTCACTCCAAAACTTTTTATAACTCGAGAGACACATTCTTTCGGCGAAATTCAGTTTTCGAAACACCAAGACAACAATCCTCTTTGCAAACTTGCAACTGAACCATATCCGAGAAGCAAAGCTCTCCCCCACTTCGCTCAAACTAATTCCTGCAACAACCAGAAAGCAACAATTACCGACAGCGTTTCACACACTTGTCGCTTACAGAGGAATAAACAACATTAGACATCTTTGCCAGACGGACCGACCTGCTCTAATACCACTAATGCAACACCCCAATTTCTACCCGAAAAATATAATAAAACCAGAGTATAAATTTCAAACATTTTTATTTGAGGTATCACATATTCGTTATTTCAAAAACATTCTCGACTTACTAGCCTTCATATAGATACATAGCACAGCAATTTAAAATTAATCCTAAAAATTACTTTATCAAAATAATTATTTTATCTCGCAGCGGAATTCACAAAACTTCACAATTTTCAATTTAATCATAACATCTTCGCAAAATAGCTTTAAGCTACAATTCAAGAATAAAGCATCACTAAAAATTCAGCAAGCAACAAATAATTAAAACACGCATTTATCCCCCCCCCCCCCCCTGAGTGCTACGTATCAGAGCGACCATCGACTCGACTCACATCGTCTAATTCTTCCTCAAGGCTATCACCTGCACGTTACCAGTTTAAAGGTAACGGCAAAACAAATAAAAGAGGTGAGATATCAAACAATATAAGCAGGGTGATGATAAACAATATATATAAGGTTTAAGTCATAATAATAATCACTTTGCGGTATAATCATTACCGTCTAGTTTACTTTTCTATTTAAATCAAAACAATACACGTCACCATATCTCACATAAAATCATATTTATATTTCACAATAATTCACATAAGTTCACACATCACAACACATAAAATCATAATCACACAAATGAAATGCGACTCTAACAAATGCACATGCATGTGGTACCCAGGGCTTCAGCCCCCATCGCCAATTGCCAATAAATAGAGGCATCAAAATAGGCATAAGCCTTCGTCACTGTTTGCCAATCCAGGCTGTCGCTAAAACATGCAAATCATGAGACACTGATGAAATGCAACAAATCAAAAACATCACAAAACAATGTCGCGAGGCATACGCCTATATCACAAATGTTACCGATTATTAGGGTAACTCAACGTCGCTTTATTTCATGCATTTCACAGTTATCGCCAAATCATAACATTGCATCGTCACCGGCCATAGGCCTACAACTTAATATCACCGCATCACAAACCAACACCATTAATCAATATTCCACACTCAATAACAACATATATAATTTTCCAGAAAATCACAAAATAGCGAACACCAAATAATACGAAACACGGCGATAAAATTATAACTCAACCCCACATACGGTCCATCGTATACCCGTTTATAGAGCAAGAACCCCACCCTTACCTTGGATTGGAGATTACTCTATAATTCCACCGATCGAAGCCTTCTACCCTTAGCTTCTAATCCTTGCCTCTTTTAATCAGAATTAAAAGCCGAATTTTTTTTCCAAATATGCAGCTACAGTGCGATGATGATATCTCGCAACTCAGACCTTATTTTGAAGATCCCAACGGTCAAAAGTTAGATATAGGTGTTTCGAACCTACCCACAAAATTGGTGATGATCCAACGGTTAACGAGTCGGGGATCTTTGATTTAGCGAGACTGCTGCAAGAAAAACGAGAATGAGTTTCTCTCCTCTTTTCTCTCTTCTCTACAACTTCCCATGACCAATTTCCCAAGACTTTTTCTCTTCTAATTAACCTAATCCTTATCTTAACTTAATTTCATTAAACCTATTGGGCCTAAAATTCACACTCCACCTTTTACTACCACCATCACTTAATTAAGTCCATATAACAAATCTAGTATTTCTTCAATACTATTTCTACAACTTAATCAATTAATTAATCGACTAATTAATCATAAAACCATGTCAACTATTATCAACACCCCATAAATTCAACAATTAAATTCGAAATAATTTGAAAGTGTTTAATTAAATAATTAATTAAATACCGGGTGTTACAACTCTGCCCCACTTAGAATATTTTCGTCCTCGAAAATTTATCCGATACAACCATCATCAACTTCACTTCCACGTCCAACCATCCAACATAACAACCAATTAACACATCTCAAATCTACTACACATATGTCGACCATTCCGGTACTTCTTCAACATAACTGTTACTACTTGTTAACTATTCCAACGCCATTTGAAAATGCGAACATCGACGCCATGCCGCGACACTCTTTATGGTATCTCCATAACTTCTCAAATGGGAAACTTAATTCTTAAAATTTCTTCTAAACAAACCCTTTAATTACTCCTTCAATTAACTCAACTCTGACACTAACGTCCAGCGCGACATCAACGCAAAAGTCTGGTCCCAAAGACAAGCGTAACCGCAAACTTCATCTCTTTCCAACATCATCTTGTTACAAATAATTCTATTAAAGCTGCTGGAACCATTTTTTAAATAAATTCCATCTCCTTAAATTTCCAACGCTTCAAGCGGGACTCAAATCAGATACCCAGAACTCCAGTTATTAATTTTGAAGTTTCACAAAAAAATTCAGCAATTTCCTGCGTTTTGCTTACGGAAATTTCACTCCAAAACCTATTTTTCTCCAACTTAAACATATTTCAAACAACTCTTAACATATCTCCTCACTCCAAAACTTTTTATAACTCGAGAGACACATTCTTTCGGCGAAATTCAGTTTTCGAAACACCAAGACAACAATCCTCTTTGCAAACTTGCAACTGAACCATATCCGAGAAGCAAAGCTCTCCCCCACTTCGCTCAAACTAATTCCTGCAACAACCAGAAAGCAACAAGTACCGACAGCGTTTCACACACTTGTCGCGTACAGAGGAATAAACAACATTAGACATCTTTGCCAGACGGACCGACCTGCTCTAATACCACTAATGCAACACCCCAATTTCTACCCGAAAAATATAATAAAACCAGAGTATAAATTTCAAACATTTTTATTTGAGGTATCACATATTCGTTATTTCAAAAACATTCTCGACTTACTAGCCTTCATATAGATACATAGCACAGCAATTTAAAATTAATCCTAAAAATTACTTTATCAAAATAATTATTTTATCTCGCAGCGGAATTCACAAAACTTCACAATTTTCAATTTAATCATAACATCTTCGCAAAATAGCTTTAAGCTACAATTCAAGAATAAAGCATCACTAAAAATTCAGCAAGCAACAAATAATTAAAACACGCATTTATCCCCCCCCCCCCCGAGTGCTACGTATCAGAGCGACCATCGACTCGACTCACATCGTCTAATTCTTCCTCAAGGCTATCACCTGCACGTTACCAGTTAAAGGTAACGGCAAAACAAATAAAAGAGGTGAGATATCAAACAATATAAGCAGGGTGATGATAAACAATATATATAAGGTTTAAGTCATAATAATCATCACTTTGCGGTATAATCATTACCGTCTAGTTTACTTTACTATTTAAATCAAAACAATACACGTCACCATATCTCACATAAATTCATATTTATATTTCACAATAATTCACATAAGTTCATACATCACAACACATAAAATCATAATCACACAAATGAAATGCGACTCTAACAAATGCACATGCATGTGGTACCCAGGGCTTCAGCCCCCATCGCCAATTGCCAATAATTAGAGGCATCAAAATAGGCATAAGCCTTCGTCACTGTTTGCCAATCCAGGCCGTCGCTAAAACATGCAAATCATGAGACACTGATGAAATGCAACAAATCAAAAACATCACAAAACAACGTCGCGAGGCATACGCCTATATCACAAATGTTACCAATTATTAGGGTAACTCAACGTCGCTTTATTTCATGCATTTCACAGTTATCGCCAAATCATAACATTGCATCGTCACCGGCCATAGGCCTACAACTTAATATCACCGCATCACAAACCAACACCATTAATCAATATTCCACACTCCATAACAACATATATAATTTTCTAGAAAATCACAAAATAGCGAACACCAAATAATACGAAACACGCCGATAAAATTATAACTCAACCCCACATACGGTCCATCATATCCCCGTTTATAGAGGAAGAACCCCACCCTTACCTTGGATTGGAGATTACTCTATAATTCCACCGATCGAAGCCTTCTAGCCTTAGCTTCTAATCCTTGTCTCTTTTAATCAGAATTAAAAGCTGAATTTTTTTTTCCAAATATGCAGCTACAGTGCGATGATGATATCTCGCAACTCAGACCTTATTTTGAAGATCCCAACGGTCAAAAGTTAGATATAGGTGTTTCGAACCTACCCACAAAATTTGGCGATGATCCAACAGTGAACGAATCGGGGATCTTTGATTTAGTGAGACTGCTGCAAGAAAAACGAGAATGAGTTTCTCTCCTCTTTTCTCTCTTCTCTACAACTTCCCATGACCAAATTCCCAAGACTTTTTCTCTTCTAATTAACCTAATCCTTATCTTAACTTAATTTCATTAAACCTATTGGACCTAAAATTCACACTCCACCTTTTACTACCACCATCACTTAATTAAGTCCATATAACAAATCTAGTATTTCTTCAATACTATTTCTACAACTTAATCAATTAATTAATCGACTAATTAATCATAAAACCATGTCAACTATTATCAACACTCCATAAATTCAACAATTAAATTCGAAATAATTTGAAAGTATTTAATTAAATAATTAATTAAATACCGGGTGTTACACACGGGAGTGTAAGCATCCCAGGTCTGCATTTTTCAGGACTATGTAGACAGAAAAAAGACATGATCACCACCAAAACAGTGATGACCATAAGAAAAAACGTATTCATCCACTTTGCCATTTTTTTCGGGGAAGAAGAGAAAATAATTATGAGATAGAAATTTGGGAAATGAGTGAAATTTGATGTGAGAATTTATGAAAAAAACGAGGCGTATTTATAGAGTGAAAAGAAGGATGGAGACGTTGGGGAATGAAGTGATGCCGTACAAAAAAGGAAAATTTGAGTGGTAGTAGGATTTGAAAGAAAGTGTATGGTAGGGTTTGAAAAGAAAGATGTATGGAATAAAGTTATGATTTGATTTGAAAGAAAGAGATTTGAAAAGAAAGGAAAAGATTTGAAAACGATAATATAGTACAAAAATTTGTGGGAAACAAAAAAAACTAATAATAATTTAATTGTTACCAGTACAGTCTGAATTCCCGGACTTTGCGCCTGCAAAAATTTAATTCTGTACCAATTGCGTCAGTATTATTTCTCTGAAAATAAATCTCAAATAAACAATGTGTGAAGTGATAAACAGTATTTGACATTTGTGTAAGAATAAATTCAACAGCGAACCAAAATATCGTACAAAACATATTCTAAAAAACTGAGTATTCATAAAATCGGGATATTTATGAAATAAAATCCAAGATTATATGAAACTCCCAATTTTTAGACAGAAGTCTGTTGCCTTCTCTCTGAAAAAAGATGCGGGAAAATTTTGGGGTATAAGAGTAACGTGCAGGTATTCAAGTATGAACATTTAGTTGCCGTTAATCGAGTCGGTTGTCGCTCTGATACGTAGCACTCGGGGGGGTGATTTATGATGTTTATGATTGTTGTAGCTTATTGTTTTGTCTTAGCTAAATATGATGTTATTGAATTAAAGATTGAGAACTATGATTCCGCCATGTTCTAATCAAAGAAGTTACCTTGTTTTGAAAAGTATTATATGTGGAGTTTTTATTTAATTGATTACAGAAGTGCTATGTATCCGCTAAATGCGATTAAGTGGTTTATTTTAAGTGAATATGTGACGCCTCATTTGTTCGTTGAGAAATTTTGAAACTCTGATTCTTGAATAATTGTCGGGTAGAAATGGGGTGTTACAGTTTTGGTGATGATGGTAGGATCACCCGATACACTGGCGAGAATGGCAGACTCTAGATTTAGTTGTTCGAGAGAATGACCTACGGGTCTCGTAGTTTTTAATCCTAGTTTAGTGTATTTTTGTTGATTGTCATTGCATTTAATATTTGAGAGTCTAAAAATACAATTGCTTTTTAGATTATTAACTTCTCATTTTTTATTTCTTTTTTAGCGTAAAAACGAGACTGGTGATATTTCAAAGTCAATTCAATACTACATGAATGAAACTGGAGCTTCTGAAATTGAGGCTCGTGAGTATCTAAAGTCTATAATATTTACATTATGGAAAAAGATAAATAAAGAGGCTCATACTTCCTCTTTCTCTCAAAGTTTAAAAGATAATGCTATAAACCTTGCTAGAATGACATTGTTCATGTACCAACATGGAGACGGTTATTCCATTCAAGATTCTGAAATTCCGAATCGCATAATGTCATTAATTCTTATGCCCATTTCTATTGTGTAATCTACTCACTAAATTTGTTGGTGTGTGAATAAATTGATTAAATACAATAATTTGTCAAATTATATACTTTGTTAACTTGTTCAATGTAACTTGTAATTGAGTTACTTAATAAAGTTATGTACCCCTAGATATACCATTTCGGTATTTGATTTTACTACATATTAAACAATTATATGAGCTAGTCATTCATTATTAATCATTTCACTCTCTATAAGAGATTGTTTGTTTTAATTTTTGAAAAATAGATTTCTTCTTTTTTTATTTCTAAAAAATAGATTTTATAAATTCGTTTTTCAAAATAGTATAAATTTATATTATTTTTTATGAGAATATCTCAATACAACCTTGATATTCTTAGGCACTGACGTAATACGTAATACCAATTATGCCTCGTATTTTTGTAGATGCACATTCGAAAGCATATTTTTTTTAAACAAAATTTAGTTTTTTTTTTCCGTAGGTGCATCTATAGAAGCGTTAAAAACATAGTGAACGTTGAGAAAATTCAAATTAATTCAGTTCAGTAAATCTCCTGTAGATGTATTTATGGAAAAAGTTAAAAACAGAATGTTCCGTAGGTGTACCTATGCAACCTTCTGTTATACTTTAAATCAACTACATTTCACTCCAAAAATCCAATTTATTTTACAAAAATGGAACATCGAATTATAGTACATCAAAGTAGTGCAATTTAAATACAATAGAATATACTACACCAAAAGAATACATCGAATAAATCATCCAAATAGTATCATATACATAATCAAAAAAAGTATATAAATGTAATCAAAATACAGACATCAATAAAATCATAGGCATCACTAATGTGTGTGCCGGATAATATCCTTAGCCCCTCATCTGCCTCTCGCCCCGCCTCTGCGTCCACCACGTCGTCTGTTGACTACGCTGCATCTACTGTTAAGTGCCCCATCTGTTATGACACGATGTCGAGATACAAAAATGTCTCATCTCCCATCCTCGTGATACCATACAGTATACGTGTGTGATCAAACCCCTCAAAAAAGAAACCATCGACAATGCATGCTCGCGCTATGTCAAAAGTCTCTCATTTGAGGAAGGGCAGATGTTGGAAAGAATATTGTTGTTGCATCTCTGAATTCCGGTCTCATCAGATTGTTCCCCATAAACCAATTCATTAAATTCCACTTGTTGTGAATGTCCAGAACCGGTCGCAGCAATCTTGATAGAAAAACGGTGCTGAGGTGGGCCTACTAAGAAATTATCCTCGATGCTTTTTCCCTTTTGTTGCTAATCTTCTTGTGATATGTACCATTCACCGAATAACTAGCATTTCAATCCATAACTCACTTATTTTTCAATAAGCAATTGATTACGAAACGCACAAGGGGTGCAACCCAACCAAACAAATTACAAATTCGGGAAGCAAATAAGCAGTATCTTGTACCACTCATAAAACGAGAAGGAAGCGTTCAAATTTAATCTAGCTAGCCAACTCCACGAAAAAACATTACATTGTAAACCACCGTGTCGAAACAAAAGGAATCTTCCTCGAAAACGATGGAGTTACGCATAATCCAAATGCTCCAAATCAAAGCCATCCAAATGGTGTTAATCTTCACCTTAGCTCCGACCCCTTCATCTTCTCTTGAATAACCTCAAATTCCAAGAACTCTTCAAAGGAGAAAGGAACATCTTTCCCTAACCACCCGTAAATCTTCTCCCACACCTTCATGGAAACAATACAAGAAAAGAATGTGTGCATCAAAGTCTCCGGAACATTCCCGCAAAAAACACACGACAAGCTATTTATATTATCCACCCCTCTAAAAATTAAAGCATCAATAGTAGGTATTCTTGAAGAAAAAAATCTCCACAAGAATACTTGGATCCTCAATGGAAGCGGTAATTTCCACATTATCTTCATTCTATTTAAGACATGGGGCTGCCAAGGACAAGATTTCCGAACTGCAATCATGTCCGCTGCTGAATGGACCGAGAACTTGCCACTGAGTTCCGGCAGCCAGTCGAACCAATCCTCCTCTCCGCTACTAAAATGAACTGCATCCAACAGCTGCAGAAGCTGCTGCCACCGGTCACACTGGGCGGGGCTGGACACCACTGTCTGAGCCAAAGCTGCAGAACCGAAGATGACAGCGGGATCCCAAACAGTACCAGTTTCCGACATATTGGCAGCAGCTGCAACTGTAACAAAAAAATCCAAAGAAAGCGAAGCCAAATCCGGGAATAAATCTTGGACAGAATAGTCCCCCCTCCACTTGCTAGACCAAAACAAAACATTTTTACCATTTCCCACATTACAACGAATATTGCTCAAGAAGCCATCTTCACCTATCTCGGTATTGATATCATTATTTATAACATCCCTCCACCATTTAGAGTCTTTGCTGTTTCTTCCTTCTTCAATAAAATCTTGCACCTTCAACTTCGGAACAACATACCTCATATCCAAGAACTTGCGCCATATAGCGGTATCATCCGTGAGGATTCGCCACTTCCATTTGAGGAGGAGAGTCTTGTTGATTTCGCCGACATCTCTTATTCCGAGGCCGCCTTTTTCCTTTGGGTTGCACACCGTGGACCAGTCTACCCAATGAATGCTTCTAGCATTCTTGTTGCCTCCCCAAAGGAATTTCCTAATGATGCCTCTGATTTCCTTAACAACCACGCCCGGAGCCTTGTAGAAAGATAACAAGAAAGTGGGAATTGCATTTAGGACCGCTTTAATGAGAATTACCCTACCACCAACGGAGATACAATTCCCTTTCCAAGCCGAAAGCCTACTCTTGATTTTATTAATAACACTCGACCATACTCTCCTCCTACTTTGATTGACACCCACACTTATTCCGAGAAAGGTAAAAGGAACCGCCCCCCTTTTACAACCAAGAAATTGATTAGCCGAGTTCAAGAACCACTCTCCCACGTTAACCCCGTACACATTGCTCTTAGAGAAGTTGATTTTCAAACCCGAGACCAATTCAAAACCTCTAAGCACTACTTTCAAGCTCCAAAGGTTGTCACTAGAGGGTTCACCAATGATAATGGTGTCATCCGCAAATTGTAAGATATCCACACTCCCGGCTTCCCCTAACTTAAACGGACGGAAGACACCCATTGACGCCGATTTCCTCACATGCGCCGTTAGGCCTTCCAAAGCTAAAACAAAAAGGAATGGAGATAGAGGGTCTCCTTGTCTCAACCCCTTTTTGACCGAAAAATCTTTAGTTGGACTCCCGTTCACAAGAATAGACATAAAGCTATCAAACACGCAACCTTCCATCCACAATTTCCACTTCTCCCCGAACCCCATTGAGTTTAGCACAAATCTAAGATACCCCCAAGAAACGGTATCGTACGCCTTTTCAAAATCCACCTTGAGAAGAAAACAACTTTTCTTGAATCTTTTGGACCAATCGATAATTTCATTCACCAACACAACTCCGTCCATCATGTTTCTTCCCGGCACAAACGCCGTTTGGTTAGATGACACCAACTTACCAATCACCACTTTTAACCTTGCGGCCAACACTTTTGCAACTATCTTGTAAAGGCTCCCTACCAAACAAATGGGACGATACTCGCTTAAACCTTGAGGATTGTTAGTTTTTGGGATAAGAGCGATAAAGGAGGATTTTATGGATTTCACTAACTTCCCTTTTGCATGGAAATCCATGAAAAATCTCATAATATCTTAATGCACCTTAAGTGCGTCTTGCTAAAACACACCTTCATAAAAAAAATGATGTATTTTAGCAAAGTTATGTGGGATTTGCTAAAATACACCCACTTATTTTTATAAAGGTATGTTTTAGCAAAATGCACCTTAAGGTAAATTTAACTTCTTTTTAGTTAATGTTTGTCAAAATAGACCTTCATAAAAATAATATATATATATATATATATATATATATATATATATATATATATATATATATATATATATATATATATATATATAAGTTCTCATTCTCATTATAGCTAAAGTTCTTATTTGATACGTCCCCTATATATATATATATATATATATATATATATATTATATATAAAAAGAAAAAAAATTAAAAATTGAATGTCATACCAAAACTATACTGTTGTTATTCTTTTTTGGCATAGAAGAATCTGTAAAAATGCAACATTGAGGAGTGGTGAAGTGTGAAAGAGACATGATGTTTTGTTGTAAACTGAGTTAGAATGTAGTTAGAGTTAAAATTTCAAGTGGTATTTATAACCTACAAACTTGATAAATAAATCTAAATTTAGTGGATATATAGTGTAGTATATGTGTCATTGAATACATATAGTAATTAATAAGACCAACAAGCTACATATTAGGATCTAATATATGTTCTATAATTGCTTATATTTTATATCTAATATATGTTCTTATTGCTTATATTAAAAAAAATATATGTTCTATAATATGGTATTTTTGGTTAAGACAAAATTAAATCAAAGCAAGTGGCATTAACATGAACGTGTTTTCCACCAAATATCAATTTTGTTTTGTTTTTCCTACATTAATTAGGATTTATGATTTTTGTCTTTTTGGTTGTAGCACTAAATGGCATCGTTGAACAAACATGTTTGTTAAACTGGAGAATCTTTGTCAAAATAAATGGTAAAATTGGGAAATAGGAAACAAGATAAAGTAGTTGTGCTTACATCTAAAATTTCAAATTTAAGTGAACGATAATAGAATATATATATATATATATATATATATATATATATATATATATATATATATATATATATATATATATATATATATATATATATATATATATATATATATGGGGACGTATCAAATAAGAACTTTAGCTATAATGAGAATGAGAACTTTTAATAATAACCATTGGATTTGAATTAATGGCTCAGATTTATCTTATATTTTAAATACATATTCCATAAATATCTTATCCACTTAACCATTAATGAAATATTTAAAAATATAAGATAAATCTGAGTCATTAATTCAAATCCAATGATTATTATTAAAAGTTCTCAGTTCTCATTATAGCCAAAGTTCTCATTTGATACGTCCCCTATATATATATATATATATATATATATATATATATATATATATATATATATATATATATATATATATATATATATATATATATATATATATATATATATATATATATATATATATATATATATATATATATATATATATATATATATTTCATTCCAGAGTGTAAATAAATAAATAATGTGTTTTATTTTTTGTAGTGTTTGGAAGACACTAAAGAAAGAATCAAGAAAATGTTCAACAAGGTTGAACTTTCAATTTCTTCATATGATACTGCTTTTGTGGCAATGATTCCTTCTCCGACTTCGTGTCACGCCCCGTTTTTTCCTCAATGTGTGAATTGGTTGCTGGATAATCAACTTGTTGATGGCTCTTGGGGTCTTCCGGATCGCCATCCATTGTTGAAGAATGATGCTCTCTTGTCTACCTTAGCATGTATCCATGCCTTAAAGCAATGGAGTATTGGTGAAGATAAGATGAATAAGGGTTCGAACCGTGCCCATACATCTAATGTCCTTGCACAGCTTTCAACTAAACTGTCTTAACTGGACGTTTTAATATTTTCAACTGATCTGTCTTAACTGGACGTTTTAATAGTAACATTGTATGTATGAGTTTTCTTGATATTTTTGCAGGACTTGAATTTATTGAGTTAAACTTTAGTTCTATCATCAATGATGAGAAACAACACCATCCCATAGGATTTGATATACTTTTTCCTTCTTTGGTTGAATATGCACAAACTTTGGGCATTAATCTTCCAATTCGAGCCGCGAGCTTGGAAGCAATGATCCAAAAGAGAGACAAAGAGCTCCAAAGGTAGTAATTATGTTTTCTGTTGTTTTCTGTTGTTATCTTTTATCACAAAAAAAGGTGAATAATGGTATCAGTATCAGCACCTTCCGATACCATTTTGTCGCGGCCGTTTTCACGGTGACATTTTCTCGAAACTGACGTTTTTGTGGTGCATTTTCTGATATAGAGGCTTTGAGAGCAATTCAGAAGGATGGAAAGAATATCTAGCATATACATCAGAAGGAATGTTGAACTCATTGGACATGAATACAATTATCAAGTATCAAAGAAAGAATGGATCTTTGTTCAATTCACCGGCTACAACCGCAGCGGTTTTTCATCGATCAAAGAATGCTGACTGTCTTAGTTACCTCCAATCAGTATTACAAAAGTTTGGGAATTCAGTTCCAACTGTTTATCCTCTCGATATATACGCCCGTCTCTATATGATTGATAGTCTTGAAAGATTGGGGATCGATCGTCATTTTAAAGACGAAATTCATATTGTAATGGATGAAACATACAGGTAATTGTTATAGAAATAGCTTATACATAAGCACTTATATCATAAGTTGTTTATCTAAATAGTGCTCAAGTTCGAAGGCACACAAACATTTAATTAGTCAAAAAAACAGATATTGGCTAGAAGGTGAAGAAGATATATTTTTAGACCCAACAACCTGTGCAATGGCATTTCGAATGTTGCGTCTCAATGGTTACGATGTCTCTTCAGGTTAGATATCATTTGTACACCGTTATCTAAACGTGTGCTAAGAAGTTTATAAGCTGAACTGTGTATGTTGTCTTTTGTAGATCCCTTTTATCGATATTCAGAAGATAAATTTCCGCGCTCCTTGAAAGGTTACTTGAAGGATGCTAGTGCTGTTTTAGAGCTATATAAGGCCTCACAAGTCATTATACATCCGGATGAATCGGTTTTAGTAAAACAAAGTTATTGGACAAGAAATCTTCTGAGGCGGAATTCTTCTAATTACCAATTGTATGCTGACAAACTTCGGATTTATGTTGATAACGAGGTAGTTTATCATCTCAATCTTTCATTAAATTTAATTTCATATAAACAACATTACAATGTTTTTGCACCTTAGGTCAATGATGTTCTTAACTTTCCGTATCACGCGGATTTGGAGCGTTTATTACACAGAAGATCGGTGGAGCATTATAACGTAGACGAAACAAGGATTTTAAAAACATCATACAGGTGCACGTCCGATAGTTTGTTTCCGATTTTTCATTCCTCTCGTTTTTGCGGCCAAGTTCTTAACTGTTTGTAAGACACAGATCCTGCAATCTTGCAAGCCAAGAAATTCTGAAGCTAGGAATTGAAGACTTCAATCTCTGCCAATCAATACACAATAAAGAGTTGAAACAACTTTCAAGGTATATCTTTCGGAAATGAATCAATGTAGAAAAATCATAATCGTAGCTGAAAGATTTATAATGCAAACCATAACGAATTCTCTATCATATGCAGGTGGGTTGTTGAAAGCAGACTAGACAAACTAGAATTCGCAAGGCAGAAAATGACATATTGTTACTTCGCCTGCACAGCCACTTTTTTTTCGCCCGAACTTTCTGACGCGCATATCTTGGGCGAAAAACGGGGTGCTCACAACAGTTGTTGATGATTTCTTTGATTTCTTTGGCTCTAAAGAAGAGCAACTGAACCTTATTCAACTAGTTGAGAAGTATATTCCTATTCTTAACCAAACCTGTTCCATTTTCCATCTCTTGATTTCCTTTTGAATTCTTAAAATTTTCGGCAAAATCAGTAATGTTGTAGAAATGGAATTGCAGGTGGGATGTAGATGTCAATACTATAAGTTGTTCTGAGACGGTTAAGATAATATTTTCTGCAGTTCGTAGCACAATTTGTGAGATTGGAGAGAAATCTGTCGAGTGCCAGGGACGCAATGTGAAAGACAATGTTATCAAGATTGTGAGAAATTTCTTCATATTTCTACATACATTTTTTCATCACCGCAAAACTAAACACACGCTCAATGGATTCACTTTGTTTGCTTTGCAGTGGTTAGATTTGATGAAGGCAATGTTTACGGAAGCTGAGTGGTCGAGAACCAAGGCCATCCCAACAATGGATGATTATATGCAAACTGCAAACATATCATTTGCCTTAGGACCGGTTGTTATTCCGGCACTCTATCTTGTAGGACCTAAGCTTTCGGATGATATTGCTGCAAATCAGGAATTGAATCATCTCTTAAAGATCATGAGCACTTGCGGGCGTCTTCTCAACGATATTCAAACTGTAAAGGTATATATATAGTCCATTTCTTCTCTTTCCATGACATATCAGCTAAGTCATAAGAGTTTGACTCGAGTTTTTTGTAGAAAGAAACCGAGGAAGGGAAACTGAATGCAGTGAGTTTGCATATGATTCATGGCAATGGTGTTGTTACTTATGAAGACGCGGTTGATAAGATGAAGCGTGTTATTGAGGATGAGAGTCGAGAACTTCTGAGATTAGTTTTGAGGGAAAAGGGAAGCTTAATTCCAAGAGAATGTAAGGATTTGTTTTGGAAAATGGTGAGAGTGTTGAACCTAGTTTACATTAAGGATGATGGATATACTCCAAATGAGCTTCCCTCTACTGTTAATGCTGTGCTTAAAGATCCAATCCTTCTAGATGAACTGTTGGTAGATTCTAAAAGCTACACCTTCTCTCAAAAGTGATGTGATGATGCCTTAGTTCAATAAGTAAAAGTTGTGACAAGCTAGAGCTGCAATTGCTTTTGGCAAAGACTTTGAACTTAAATGTTTACACACTGTGAAGGCCTTATAAAAGGGTAAAAGGCTTAACTGCTTTAATTTATATTGGATTTTATAGAATTTTTAAGATAGTTTCACTTGGTAAAAGGTTGAACTTATCAAAATACAACCTACATTAAAAAGGCTGAACTTATCAAATTTTACCCTATGCAACTAACCTCGAAAATGACAAGTCAACAAAAAGCATCAAACTCACTCAAACCAATAAAACTGACAAGCGAAACCTTGTCAAATAAGTTAATGGGGGAGCACAAAAATAAAAAACTTTGCAGTCTTCAATATGATTGGCAAGAGAAAAATCGTCTAATCTTCAATATGACAACAAAGAATCAATGACGAGGTTAAATGAATTCGTCAAGTTATGATTTACACAACAAAAAACGCCTAGAGTAGAAAACTCTGATAGTCCATTCCTCATTCCACTCACTTTGGTCACTTAAAACACTTAGAGAAGACTTAAAAAACATGTGGGCAAGATGAGATGCTTCGACTTATCTCAAGTCATATCAGTCAAACTATGAGGTTAGCTCAGCCTTGGATCAGGAAACTACCTCATGATATCGAACAAACTATCCAGAATTAAACAGTCCAAATTCGTTACATCTTGAATCTTCTAAAAACACACTACTACAAAACTTAAATTCAACAATGCAAAGTCACCACTATCGCTCAAAGCACCGTGGTAACTACGCTAAATTTAGACGCTGACTTTTCGTTTTTATTTCTTAAATAAAAATTGTTTGAATATAATCACAGTTGAAAAGCAAAATTATGGTAATATAATCACCCTTTCATTGGTTCGAACCTCAACGCCCTCAAATATTTTAGATGTTTAAAGGGACCGCATTTCCACCAGTAACGTCACTCAGAGTGGCAAAAAATTTCGGAGATGGATCTTTAGAAATTTTCAACGTTTTAATTCCCAAAACCCGGGGTTGCATCTTTGGAATTTATCAATTTGCTTTTTTTTTCTTGACCTCACCATGTCTCATATGTATAATGCTTGTGTGATTTGCTTACATGCATTATGGCTGATAGGCAAGACAAATTGAGGCACTACAAGATTGCATAACGTGCATCAGTTCGGAAGGAAAAGAACTCAATCATCAGTCACTTGTTGTTTCTATCTCGGTTGATGCGAAGGTGTCAGCTTCTAGAACTCATGCATCTACACCTTTGTCTTCATGTAGAAGACAGGTGTCACTTACTCATGCATCTACGTCTCTGTCTTCTTCTATGAGACAGGTGTTCCCTACTCATGCATCTTCGCCTTTGTCTTTCCGTAGGAGACAAGTGTCACATACTCAAGCACCCGAGACTCCCTGGGCACATCATACACCTTAGGAACCCGAGGGATTTGGAGGAGGCCCGTCAAACTTATCGCTGCTGGCTCTTTACTAGGATCATACTACCAAACACGTCTGAGACAGAGAGGTAAATTTCAGTTGTATTCATTATTTGAAAAAACATCGTTGTTATAATATTTGAAGTGTTTGGCAATGATTTATTTAGATGCAGGGTTGTGATGCTTTGATGAGGGATCACATTGTTGACGTGTTGCCTAGATATCATCGTCCATGGAGATTGGGTAGGAGGGTATAAATAGAGGACTATTTCCTGATGGCTTTGAGGTGAGGGATGTTCTAGATGCCATGATGAAGGACGCACAGGAGGCACTGCAGTACATAACGCATCGTAGGAACAGGGGGTCCGAGGAGCCCTCATTCGTCATACGTAGTAGTATATAGTATATGTATTAGGAGTACTATTTTCAATTCTATTTATTTAGATTACATTGTGTACTTAGAATTTGCATATTATATATATTATTTTGATATTATTTTGAAAATGTATGATTTAATTTATACAAAACTGAAACAATGATAGTATAGTTATAATATATCATCAATTTCATCCAAACATGTCTAAAACAAAGACAAAAAATATGACTGGTGTGATTCTAGAGATACATTTACAAAATATATATGATATGCAGGAGACAAAGATGCATGCATCTCTAGCTAATGTTATCTAAACAAAACAAAAAAACAGCGTTTAAAATGTGGTGTACACAAAGTGTAATAGGTGTACATCTCGAAAATAAATTTTAGAAAAAAAATTAGGTTGAAGTTTAGTTGTACTCAGAATTTGCATATTAGTTGGAGTGAAGTTAGGCGTGTTTCAATGAAATATTAGATGCATCCGGTGATTCATCTCTATAATCAGATGGATATTTTTGGTTTTTCGTAAAATACTTTTTTAAACTCGTAGGGTCCGTTTGGTGCGCAGGATAAGAGATAGGAAATGATATGTGTATTATATTTTATCTCAATCTAGTGTTTGATGACACAACAGGATCTGATAAATTTATCCTGAAATTTATTCTATCTTATCTCACTAGTTCAAATTATTGTCCTGAATATAAGCTGAGTTAGAATTCGATAGCATATAATAAGAAAATAATTTAATAATATACTCCTATAAAATATAATTTAAAAGCAAAATAAAAATAAAAATTAATTTAATATTAATTTAAAAATATTAATAAATATGTACGATTGTCATGAAGATAATTTTTTAACTTTGTATAATATAAAAAATTAAAACTTAATAGCTTGAAATATCTAAAAATAAAATAATTAATAAAATTTTAAAAATATGAATACTAATTTTATTTATTATCAAATTAAATATATTTTCTTGTAAGGATAATTTTGTCATATATACATACTTTTATTTTGTTTATCTAACATATATAATAAAATTCAAGATTTTTTTCAAAAAACTTAAATTATTTACATAGTAGTGGTAATGAGTTTTTTAATTTTAATTATAGCAAATTATTACTTTTTTTATCAATTTAGAAATTTTAAAATATTTTATAAAATATTTTGAAAACAATATAGTTGCACCATGGATCCTCTCCTTCCCTCCTTTTCTCTCCTTCACCAAAAGCAAGTGTAATTAAATTAATGGTATTAAGAAAAATGATAAAAAGAAGAAGAGAGAAAAAATATTAGAAAGAGGTAGAGAGATAAGTGTGAAGGAGATAGTTGGAGAGAATAAATTGAAGGAGAGGATTCAAGTCCATATATATATATATATATATATATATATATATATATATATATATATATATATATATATATATATATATATATATATATATATATATATATATATATATATATATATATATATATATATATATATTATGCACTCCACTCATAGTCATTCACTTTTCCATCTGTCGGTGAGCATTTTTCATTTTAAATGAGTCAATTTAGTAATTTACAATGTTTATGTCAATAAATCCAAAATGTCTATCAATTCATGGCATGGACCCCAAATCAAATGACTTGCATCTTTCGCCACTGTCCTTCTATGTTTCCTAACTAATACTTTCCCTTTTACACCCAGTCCTTTTATTAATTCTTTTCTTTTTTTCTTAAACTTTACCGACATGTTTTTCCACTGAAATTATTCAACAAATTTCATGCACAAAAATAAAAATTCACCACGGTTCAATTCTGTGTAACTGCAATCGGAAGGGGTTGGAATCACTTGATGTCGAAATTGATTTTTAAAGGAGACTAAACTCTTAATGAAAAAAAAATAAAAACAAAAATTCAACTATTTTTAAACGGCCATTATTATTAAGAATTTTTAGAAGATTAGTGGGTGAGAATAGAATCTAACATTTTATACAAGAACATGGTTGCTAACGTTAACAAGAACAAGAACAAGCTGGCATACAAATACAACAAAATTCAACTTTGTTAATACCATTATAATACCAACACTTGTTTCAATATCAATCACAAAATAACATCAATAATGTTCATAAAACAAATAATATTAAATACACACAACAACCCTAAGTCTTTCTTTTAAATTGATTGGTCCCAATAATGCAACTTGTCACATCATCATTTTAATTTTTTTGTCCCCAATAACAAATGTAATATAAATATTTTAGACTCTTTAATCCAGTTCAGTTGTAGTTGTGCAAGAAAATCACACTGCTGAAACGCGAGTTGAATCTGCGACGTTTCACTAAATTATAATACAATTGTAACTGTAACTGCAATTTGCAATTTAAAACGATGTGATTTGATCGATTATTTCAAACTTCATCCCCGGTCCAATTTCTCTTGAGCTTCGGCCCGGTGGGCCCTTCCTCACCCAACAACTCATTAGGCAATTTTAAACCAGGAACCACTTTATCCAACTTTTTCAACTCCTCACCTAAATCATAAGTAATTTTAGGTCCCCATTGCCTAAAATAATTCAACCAACTAGGCTCAACAACCTCATCCCCCAAATACTCCCCAGAAACAATCTCAAAACCATTTCCAAAATCAACAACCTTATCACTCTTCTTAGTCTCATTCTTGATCCCTATCTCACTAACACCTTGAAGAACAAGTCCAGCTTTTGAATAAATAGCATGACCATTCAATGAAGAATAAGCCACAGATTTATTCCCACTTTGAAACTCAACTTGTGAAGCATCAATCCATTGACCATTACTATGTTGTGAAAAATAAACACTTTTCAACTCTCCATTGAAGTTACTTATCCTTAAAGTAACATGTTCCCAATCACCAATATGTTCACCTATTTTACCAAGTGAAATGTTATCTATAAGCCCAACTTTCAATGTCCCTGGCCCATTAAAAGGGTAGAAAACCCAATAGGCCAAATCAGTAAATGTTCCACCAAACATTGGTTTTACATGAATATATGCTTGAAAATTTTTGAAATCACCTTTTTTGACTCTTTCTCTATTAGCTTCATCTTTTGGTAGATCAACCCAATAAGCACCATCATTACTTCCACCTTGAGGAAGATTTGAGCCTAATGGGTCGATTTCAATTGGATTTTCTTCTTCACCTTTCTTATAAAGCAATGCTCCATTTGAGAAATACCATTTAATTGAACAAGGTTGAAACTTTTCATTTGGGTGCAAGTACATGAAAGGTGAATAGTTTTGTGCTAGTGCCTTAACTTGGGGTAAATTAGGCATTGATGAAAAACTCAAAAAGTTAGAATTTTTCAAACAAGAAATAGGTAAAGGGCCATTTGTGATTTCACCAACATGTGCTAAGAATGTTCCAACAAGAACACTAGGAGCTTGTGTGCCTCTATTGCTTGGTCTAACATAGTGAACATTGATACCTTTTTCATCAATTTTCTTGTCTTTTCCCCAAATCCATGAGTTAATCTCACATTGGTCAGTGAGATCTGACCTTACACATTGGATTCTATCAAGAGAAGGCTTTTCAGGTGAGGTTGTGACAATATGGCCTAAAGGGGTGTAACCATTAGGTGCTATTGGTAACCAAATGTAACCATCTTTGTCTTGTTTGATTTTTTGTGACTTGCTAGTCCAAACAAGTGCGTAATCAATTGGATTTTTCAATGCTCCATTGGATTCATCTTTTGCAACTAAAACCCAACCAAAGAGAGGTTTGTTGTTGGGTTGACTATAGTGTCCTAATGCGAAGAACCCTTGAGGTATTTGTGTTGGCTCAAAGAAAGTTGCTCCTTGATCATTTTGTCCACCTTCTAAGGTTGTCCAAATTTTGTTGAATGTTGAGATTTGTGACACTTTTAGTCCTCCTAGATCAATGATTCCACTACCAAATCCACCACCTAGATACATACATATGCAAAGTTATCATTAAAAAAGAATTAGAATGTCATGATATTACTATTAAAATGAACTAAATAACAAGAGAATTAACGAAGGAATTTCATACTTTTAATAGTGATAATAAGATTCAAATTCTCTGTAATTAAAAAACGCATTCACACATTCAAATGTAGTTGGTTGTCCGATCAAAGATCAAACGACACTAATTTAAAAATTAATAATTTTAAAACATTAAATATGTTTTTTCTAAATCGTTCGAACAAGATCAAATGGTTTATAACATCTTAATAGAGTGAATACGGAAAAAACACGACCGCATTGGATTCAATTTCGTGATAGTATCAAGAAGAAAGTAGGGGAAGAATTGATTTACCTTGTGGCCAAATTGGTAAGTTAGCTGGAAGCTTGAATAAAGTGTCAATTGGAAGAGATTTAATCTTGTTAGAAGAAGAAGATGAGTTCCCCATTATTGAGTTTTCTATAGACAAGAGATTGAATGTTGTGTGGGGTAAGTATGGCTAGTTGGTCATTATATATATATAGAAACAGCTATTGCAAGAAGCATATTCCATTCCAAACACCTTGGCGTGTTAAAATTTCAATGATGCTTTTACATATGATAATGTTTTTCTTACTTTTTCCGTTGATATTAAATAAGCAAAGTCCTAGAATTTTTTAAAGGAAAATTGAATTTAAAAATCAGGTGAGTTTTGTTTTGAAGAAAAAATCAAGAGAGTTAAATGACTAAGATAAGATAACCACTAATAAGAAAATTGCATAAATATATGTGGTTCATTTAATACATCTTTTCAAAATAATTAAACCATGTATTATTTATGTGTGTGCCTAAATAATTATTATTTGTGATCTGTGCCTGGATATAATAAAAGACAAATGATAGGATAGATATTTTATGCTTTGTTTTAGTTCACTATATAGTGAATTGATAGAATTCGGTAAGTCACTCGATTCACTCAATAATATTATGCTTGTAATAGTGTTTTTTTTACATCTTTGGATGAGAAATTAGAAACATGATCATTAAAAAATTCTTGTGCATCTTCTTTAAAAAATAATTTAACCAAGTACTTTCAAGATTATTGTACTTGCTAAAGTTCAATAATTCAGAGAAAGAGACTCCCTTACATAGGGATTTTGTGACTCTGTATTTTTTTTTAATTTTTTTGTCTCAGCTGTAGAGGTTAGGGCATTTATAAAGGTTCTATGGAGAAGGTTAGGAAACAATTTCCTAAGTGGGAAAGATTGGTTCTTGAATCATATGTAAAATAACTTTTTTAATTGAGTGGCCTTTCTTGAACATTATTCCTCAGACACTTCATAAACCACTTGTGATAAGTGAAGCAAATTAGTTGAATAAGTGACTCCAAATACAAGACAGAGTGAATTGTGATATTTAAAAATCAAGATTAATATTAAAAAAATCTTTAAAAAAACAATTTATGTTAGTTCAAAATGAAGGTGAGAAAAACATAAAGGGGAGCGGGGGAGGGGGTTTAATTGTGTTAACTTTTTCTTTCTTTTCTAAAACTCTCTTATCAGATTATGAACCAAAGGTCTAGAATCTGATACATAAGTGATTCTTTGCGATGGATAAGATAGATCAAGAGTTAGAGAGTCAAGGAAAGATAGACACACCAATATATCCTAGTTCCTCTCGCAAATAAGGAGTAGTTTAGTCCTGTAATACGGTGAACTGACTTTTTATTAATCGGAATGTCGCGGTAAGCAAGAGTCGCCACCGACTTTTATTTTATCCAAACAAATTCGGAAAGGCAAAAAGAAACAGAAAAAAACCTTTTTAAAGAAATCTAAGTTCGGGGGGTAATTTATGCAAAGGGAAGGTGTAAGGCACCCTTTGCATCCATGGTTTCCCATGGGCTCTTAATTGCTTTGCTTGCTCGTTTGTTTAGAAAATGTAGATGAAAGAGATAGGGACTTTAGCTCGTAAATGAGCGTAGCCCTTTTGAAAAATTATGAGAAAGAATATAATGAAAGTTTGAGCATTGCAAGGCAATTAGGGGCAATTACCTTAAACTCAGATGATAGGTCTCTTTTTAGCCTTTCAGAATGAAAGGGTCAATCCTTGCCATAAGAGGGCAGGAAGCCTTTCGTTTGGAGGTTGAAGGGTCGTCGAAGCATCCTTTGCCATAAGACTGTCCCATGCCATAAGAGGGCAGGTAGTCTAAGGTAAGGATCAGAATAAGCCTTATTCGTAGGCAACCAGAAGATACATCAGCCTTTTTCCGTAGGCAACTTCCGAGGGTCGAGGTCATTTTTGTGTATCGAAGGCAGCATCATTTAGGGTCGTATGACCTTTAGTATTCGAGGCAACATGGCTGAGGTATCCTCATATTCGAGGGACGTGGCTTATTCTGCAAAAACACAAGGCAACAAGGCAACAGGCAACAAGGCAACAAGGCAACAGAGAGGTTACCCCAAAAGCGTGCGTGTGTGCACCAATCACGTGATTATATTCAGAAAATTATCTTATAATTAATTATCTACATTGATTTAAGGCTTGCACTCCCTAAGATTACTAACCACACAATAATATAATAGTAATAATGGGGAAGGGAAATTGTAACCAGCGGAGGAGAGGGGAATTGAAACCAGCGGGATATAATTAAAAATTAAAACAGAAAATATTAGAGTTAGGGTTACCAATACACGTAGCTTTGGCATCTGACAAACCCTGAAAAGGAGAAAGAAGAGACAGAAAACGGAGAGTGAGTGCATTATCAGGTTCGAGGGTAAACTTCATTAACCACAAAGAAAGTAGAATAATAAATTAAAAAATAGAATAAAGAGAAAGTACTTAGCTTGGCATTTGCCTGACAGGGTTGAGGGCACGGGTTTGCCATTAACCACAAAGAAAGTAGAATAATAAATTAAAAAATAGAATAAAGAGAAAGTACTTAGCTTGGCATCTGCCTGACAGGGTTGAGGGCAAGGGTTTGCCAGAAGCATCGACTTTAGTTTTGTATTTGATCTGATATGGTTGATAGGGCGCCTTTTAAGGTTAACCCTGAAAAGAAACAAGGCAGACAAAATATGAAGGCGAAACAAACCCGTATATAAAATAAACCAAATAGGAAGTAACATTAAATTAAGTAGAATACTTAACTTTGGGTTTTTGAATCAGGCGCGTAGTCGGAAGGCGTTTGAAAAAAAGCAATCCTGAAAAAGGCACAGAAGAAGAAGATTTTTTCAGTGTAGAGCCGATCTTTTTAAACCCTGATTTAAAATTCAAATTGCACATAATTGTAAATTGATTTAATTAATTATTGGTCTTACGACCTAATTAATTAAATCGGGTTAAGAAAATTAAATCGAATGCAAAAAATAATTTTTTATGAATTTTTGGAATCAAAAGGAAATAAATAGGAATTTTTAAAGATATGTATATAATTAAATAGATATTAAATAAGATATATAATTAAAAAAAAATAATATAAGTATTAAATTAATCACTAGATAAATAAATAAATAATAATTATAAAAAAGTTTTATAAAATAGATTTCGGTTATTATATTATTATAGAGAAAAGAAATTGAATGATATATATATGTATATGTATAAATAAAATTAATTATGTTATATAATTATAAATAAAAAAAATTAAAAAAAACTTAGCTTTTATTCAATACCGCACGTGTATGACGGTCCTTGGTGCACCTGCGTCTCCAGGGGCGTTGGATCAACTGGCTGTTCAGATGAATGGACATGATGATGAGGGAGCACCGTAGCAGGTGTTTCATAACGCATATGATCCATCTGGGTTTAAAAAACGCGCGCCAAAGCCATCCAGTGAGGAGACGCCACGTAGTTGTCTTCAACCTCTCCTCCGTCGTTTTAGCTCTGGTTCTAACTTTTACCAACGGACGCTTCCGTTGCTATAGCCCTGCAGCTTACGAATACAAGCAAACCGGTACAAAAAAATTTCGCAAGGCCATCAATACATTCGTATGGACCTCACAAACTTGCCTATGGCCTTAATTTGGTCCAATTTGACCTGTGCAAGAAAACCCTAAACAAAACCCTAGATCTTCGTTCATGGCTAAACACAATTATAGTACCCAGAATTCAAATTAAAGATCCAGAAACAATGAACACATCACAATAATCACATATATGCAAACAAAATTCGTTTATGACGCGTATTATGAGGTAATCGAGTAAGTTTTAGAAGGGTGCAAACCGTAATGAATTTGGCACGTTTCTGGACGTATCCCTTGCGTGTGAGGAGTGGAATAGATTCAGGGAAGAACTGGGAGGGTCCTTGAACGATTGGATCCTTTTGAATTGCCTTGTATCTTGATTCTGAGGTTTGAGATTTTTGTGAATTCTTGAGCTCGGTTTCACTTTCTTTGGCTGCCGATTTTTTTGTAACCCTAGAGGTCTGAATTTGTTCACTACTTATAGTAGTATGGATTGGGTTAATAAAACCAGAAAGAATCTCTTTGAATCAAATATTTGTAACCTTGGAAAATTTGATTTGAAATCATCTTAAAATCTTTCTAATTTTGGTTCACCTTCAATCTTCATTGAATCAATCCCTTTTGCACGAATTTTTACTGAATATATGATTTGATTGGTGATTGGAAGTGGTTAATAATAGAATCAAATCAAATTTTGCAATTATATGATTTATTTTGATTTTAAATTCCTTTTAATATGAATAAAAATTCATAATAAATCACATAATTCAAGTAAATTCATGGAAATTTATTTATGGGCTCTCAATGTCATAAGGAACAAGTTTGGATCTCAAAAGCTTAGGCCCATTTGCAAAAAATTTCAAGTTCCTTCACATTTTTCCCTCCAAAATCACCTAACTTTGACAAGGCCTATCTCCCTCAATTTTTGAGGTATGGAAGTGTTCTAAGACATTTTAGAAACCTTGGAGAGTCCCCTAACCAATGTCATTGGTCCCGTATCAAAATCATTTTTCATTCTCATTTTATGTGCTTTTGAAAAAAGTGTCTTTTTGTTGACTTTTGAAAAGGACCTATAATGTATGAAGCCATATCTCTTAAACCATTGACCTATGAGCTCTGATTCTTGGACCATTGGATAGAGGAATGAATTCTCTTCAAAATGAGCTTTGGTGGGAATTTTTCTGATGAAGTATGAATATTTGGTGAATTTTCAAAGTTTGGTTGACTTTTTTTAGTTCATGCCCAAAATAGTAACTTTCGTCTTTTGACTTTTCTGATCTTTCCTTGCATCATCATGATCAACCCTTGATCAAATGATGATTTTAGGGTTATGAGGATGTTGCTGACCAAATATCTTGAACTTTGTCTGTATATTGACTTGAAATGACTATTTTGCCCTTGAGAGTCGACTGTTGACCTAATCAAGATTTGAGGGACTCAATTTGCTCTGATTGACTTGAAACTTTATATGGAGATACTTTGGGATGTTAGTGACCCTATGGAACCATCTTGAGCCATTGATTCAATGATTTTCCATTGCATTAATAACTCCCTAGTTCAGAGCTTTTGTATAGGAGAGTGTGTTTTGGAGCTTTGTCTTTTGTTTTGATTTTATGTGTGGAAAATAACATGGGCAAATTTTGGGGTATGACAGCTGCCCCTGTTCAATTATCTTAAACCTGAAGATGTAGAGTGGTCTGTATGCCAGTCGGTATCTGAAGGTTGGAGATGATTGAACATAAGAATACCAAGAAATTTGCCCTATTTGAAGTAGGGACTTTTGTCGGAGATGGGCTTGTAGATGCCATCTGATAGTTGTTAGAGTGTAGATTGTTACGCAATTTCTGCTTTTGCTGTCTTCCCTCTTTTGAATGTTGAGGAACCGTCAAAGGTATCGACTCAAATCTGTGTTGGGTTATTTAAGGAACCGTCAAAGGTATCGACTTAAATTCGAAGCATATTGTTGAGGCACCGTCAAAGGTATCGACTCAGATATGCGGATAGATTGTATAAGGAACCGTCAAAGGTGTCGACTTATATCTGAAGTGTGTTGTTAAGGAACCGTCAAAGGTGTCGACTTAACTCTTGATGTGGGTTGTTAAGGAACCGTCAAAGGTATCGACTTAACTCTGAAGCATATCATTGAGGCACCGTCAAAGGTATCGACTCAGATATGCAGACAGATTGTATAAGGAACCGTCAAAGGTGTCGACTTATATCTGAAATGTGTTGTTAAGGAACCGTCAAAGGTGTCGACTTAACTCTTGATATATTAAGGAACCGTCAAAGGTATCGACTTAATACTTGAAAATAGATTGTTAAGGAACCGTCAAAGGTGTCGACTTAACTCTTGTAAATGGAGATAGTGGTATCCTGAAAAGTAGAGGTTAGTTTTCTTTATGCCATGTCATGATGCATGCAATGTGTTTGTATGACGGGATTCTCAAAATAAATGAGGACCTCGTATGTTATGTATGCAATTGTCGCGCTGTTTTATGTATTATGTATGAACGTGTATGCAATTGTATGAATATGTTTATGACATGTGATATGTGAATATGATTCATGTTGTCTTGATTGAGAAAATAAATCTCTGTATCTTTGAAGATGTTCAGCTGGGGATTTACGGTTTCTGCTTGGGGATGATCAGTAATTTGATGTACCCTGATTTAGGGATATTAATAAATCATGTTGGAGAAGAGCAAAGTGTCGGAGAACAGGTGGTATTGAAGATGTAAACTCTGTTGGGGAGCCATGTCTTTGTCGGGCCGAGTATGTTTGAAGATATCTTCTAGAGGATTGCTCTGTGGGGATATGATTTTGTGAAATCGGAATTGCGGGAAGGCATGGATGCCTTGAATATTTCCCCCAGTATTATAGTGACTACCATTCCTGTATTTGATTAGGACATGCCACTGAGTATTTGATAAAGATGTAAAACTAGACTTGCATAGATTTTCCCCTGCTAGTAGGATCTTTGGAAAGATTCGCCTCGCGAGGGCTTTATGAGATGTACACTATGGGCGATATGCCCCCAGTAATCATAGGCTCAAGACAGTGTCCCATGTTGATTGGGGACTAGCTTTAGATATACTTGGATGTATGCCCCTGATTGATCGAGCATCCATGAGAGATTCTCGGAATCTTGACTTGATTGCCCCAGATTGATCGGTAAAGAGTATGAAACCCACTTGGGATATATGCCTTTGACTGTTTGTCATTTGAGAGATTCTTGGAATCTTGACTTGATTGCCCCAGATTGATTGGGCAAAACATGTCATGCCCCTTGTATACGTAAGAGACATGGCTTCTTGGAGTGATTTTGTTTGTCGGGATAACTTTCAGTCATTAGCCATACCCTGTGCAAATTTATTCTGATGCTAACATTTGAAATTGCGTAGCAGAATATGTTTAATAATGAATTCATGAGATGCAATGCATACGTTTGTCTTGAGTTTTAAAAAAAAACATTAAAACAAGAGATGTAAAAGCGTGATATTTGTAAAACATGCTATTTTTTGTAGAAGCGAAATATCCACTCAGCATTTTAGTAAACCTTAAGGAGTCGGGATACCTTTTTGGTGACAGTATGCTTTCGAACTAACCATGCTTCAGTTAGGACTTTCAAGGGTTGTAACGTGGCTTGGTTCACGGTTTTAAGAAACAAAAGATAAAGGCTCAAAGTTTATTTATACCCATCCCCTTCTTCGTGATGTTCTTCATTCCTAAGCTCAGTTGGTTCGACTTATGCATTCAGGTTCCAAGAGACTTTTGGATTTGCGCCTTTGATAATGTTGATGGTTCGCAAACAAAGAGAACTCTTGAGATGGCAGTCACTTCTTCCTTTTGGTAGTCACAACTTTGAGTTGTTCAAGAATTTATTGACTTCTCTTTTTTTTCTTTTTTTTTTCTTCATCTTTTTGATATCCCTAACTTTTGCCTGAACTGTCTATTTTGAGCTTACAGTCAGCCGGATGCCTTGATTTTTGCCTAAGTCACCTTTTTGATTTTTGACTTAGCAGGCTTTTCTTTGTTTTTTCATTTTTTTTCCTTTTGAAAGATATTGACTGCGTTGCTTAATGATTGATGAACCATCATTGTCTTTTGATTGACATCTTCAACACTTCTTTGATGTGTATGGTTGAACGTTTATGATTGAAACCTTTGTTGAAAGGTGTACTGAATGATTCTCTTAAAATAGAATGCACAGCCAAATTAACTGAGAACTACCCTGCCCCAGGTTATGATCAAGGGTTTTAATTAGTACAAGAAAGAAAACTTCTACTTCTTAGGCTCAAAGGGGTTAACGAGGGATTAACATCCTTATATCTCCACTGTTTAGGAATTGAAACAATGCCTGTACATCGTCAGCATAGTCTGTTCAAAAGCATACTATATGAGATTGCGGTATCGTTCTCGTCATCCTCCCTTAAAAGGTTTACAGCTTAGCAAGAGTTGAGTATCACAAAACATATGCCGAGTAACGACATAATTTAAAAAGAGTGATAGCGAAATAATTTATTCAAGACAAACATATGCAATGCACTGATGATGATTATTAAAACAAATAATGTCTATCATAATTGGAGTGTTTAAACAAACAGAATAGAAATTGCAAATGAAAGTAAATCTAATGATCTAAAAAGTTCATCCTTCTAGGTATTAATCAATCTTTTTGTGATTAGGCATAGGAGTAGTGATCACCACAGGAGTCTTGGGATGATAGAATTCAATTTCACCAGCATCGATCATGTCTTGAATCTTGTTCTTCAATGGCCAACAATCATTCGTATCATGCCCAGGGCTATTGGAGTGATATGCGCACCTCGCATTGGGCTTATAACGAGAAGAGGAGGTACTAGGATTCCTCGGAGGATCCTTCAAAGTGATTAGCCCTTTCTTCAGCAATTGTTGCAACGCTTCGGCCAGAGTCATATTGATCTTTGCGAATTGGCGCTTAGGTGTATCTGACTTGTGTATTTGTTGTTGAACTGGTGTAGAGATTAGAATTGTCCCCACAGATTGGTTGGGTTCATTGCGACCTTTCCGATTGTACCCAGTATTGGCCATATGAGGTTTCTCAGGTGAATTGAAGTCAATGATCTTGCAATCAATGAGGTCTTGGATCATGTGCTTCAACGGTCCACAATCCTCTGTATCATGACCAGGACTGTTTGAATGATAAGCACATCTTGCATGGTACTTGTACCCAGGAGCGGGATTAGTAGGAAGTGAATATGGAGGCAATAGAGTTATCAAGTTCTGATTGAGCAGTTGTTGCAGAGCTTGAGACAGCGACATATGTAATGGAGTAAATGACCGCTTAGGCTTGGATCTCTGATTATCTTGACCACCTTGATACTTATATTGATTCTTCTCCTTCTCGATCAGAAGTGCCTTCAATTCTTCTTGCCCCTTGGCCAAGTGAAAGATTACTTTTTGGAACTGGTTATTCTGAGCCTGAAGATTTTTGACAGATTGTTCGAGATCCATGATGCTGAAATAAACAGCGAGGAAGGATGAGAGACCTATTGTAAGAAACCTGTTATGCGGTGTTATGAATGCAAATGCAATATTTTCAAGGATCTCTAGGAATTAAGTCAGCAACATTTAGAAAGTGATTTGGTCATGTCTTTGTCAGGAGAAATCTGAACTTTGTCTTTGAACGTCTTTCTTTAAGAATCAAGCTCACCATATCGAGTGGGTCATCGCCTCTGATTCGGGATACTTCTGAATTTGAAGATACATGTCTAGAGGAAAATAAATCCTCTTGCCCCTTGATAGGTGCGATGTCTTTGAATTGGAAGGTACGTGGCCAGAGGAAAATAAATCCTCTTGCCCCTAGATAAGAATTCAGTCCTTGATAAGAGTACCTGAAATTGTGTGTTCTAAATCCCTAAGATCCTTGAAAGGGTTAGTTAATTATGTTATGCTTATGATGTCATGATGTCATGATGTTATGCGAATGCAGTGCATCAAGCAAAGCGTAGGATAATAAGGGTAAACAAGTCGCTTAGCAAAACCTGCAGGGAAACAAAGGTTAGTAGCAAATACAAACAAGCCACACAATTTTTGGCTTAAGGCTTGCATGGAGTCTGATCAGGTGTCTTTCCCAAGGGTATTTCTATGGATAAGGAGATTTCAGCAACAGGTTCTACAAGTTATCCAGAATTGTCAGCCCTTCTAAAGCACCCTCGGACATGATGCATTTGCACCATGCAATGATACTTTGAGAAAGAACCTATCTGAATTGTAGCATCGGGTAGCGACTAGTTCTTAACATTTGTCAAGAGTAGTCCCCCCACTACGTTCCTAAAGGCCAGGATGGGTTAAGGGTAACTAAAGGTCCTTGAGCTCCGGCGCACCCACAGACACATACATAAACCTCCCTCATTTGAGAAAGGTGTGCATATGCTATGGAGTCCTAACTCAAGCGTGAACTTCATACTGAATCATCTCCCACATATGTGAAAGAGGTCCTTATGACTATGCCACTCCTAATCTTAAGGGTTCTTGAATCCGGGAATAGGATTCGTCCTTCAGTTAATTCCCAAAACGCCCCTGAAAAATAAAACAAACAAAGCAAATAATAGAAAACATTTTAAAATGAATCCTAAACCTTTAAGGTAACCCCTCTTAATCGAAATTTTCCCCAGCAGAGTCGCCAGTTCTGTAATACGGTGAACTGACTTTTTATTAATCGGAATGTCGCGGTAAGCAAGAGTCGCCACCGACTTTTATTTTATCCAAACAAATTCGGAAAGGCAAAAAGAAACAGAAAAAAACCTTTTTAAAGAAATCTAAGTTCGGGGGGTAATTTATGCAAAGGGAAGGTGTAAGGCACCCTTTGCATCCATGGTTTCCCATGGGCTCTTAATTGCTTTGCTTGCTCGTTTGTTTAGAAAATGTAGATGAAAGAGATAGGGACTTTAGCTCGTAAATGAGCGTAGCCCTTTTGAAAAATTATGAGAAAGAATATAATGAAAGTTTGAGCATTGCAAGGCAATTAGGGGCAATTACCTTAAACTCAGATGATAGGTCTCTTTTTAGCCTTTCAGAATGAAAGGGTCAATCCTTGCCATAAGAGGGCAGGAAGCCTTTCGTTTGGAGGTTGAAGGGTCGTCGAAGCATCCTTTGCCATAAGACTGTCCCATGCCATAGGAGGGCAGGTAGTCTAAGGTAAGGATCAGAATAAGCCTTATTCGTAGGCAACCAGAAGATACATCAGCCTTTTTCCGTAGGCAACTTCCGAGGGTCGAGGTCATTTTTGTGTATCGAAGGCAGCATCATTTAGGGTCGTATGACCTTTAGTATTCGAGGCAACATGGCTGAGGTATCCTCATATTCGAGGGACGTGGCTTATTCTGCAAAAACACAAGGCAACAAGGCAACAGGCAACAAGGCAACAAGGCAACAGAGAGGTTACCCCAAAAGCGTGCGTGTGTGCACCAATCACGTGATTATATTCAGAAAATTATCTTATAATTAATTATCTACATTGATTTAAGGCTTGCACTCCCTAAGATTACTAACCACACAATAATATAATAGTAATAATGGGGAAGGGAAATTGTAACCAGCGGAGGAGAGGGGAATTGAAACCAGCGGGATATAATTAAAAATTAAAACAGAAAATATTAGAGTTAGGGTTACCAATACACGTAGCTTTGGCATCTGACAAACCCTGAAAAGGAGAAAGAAGATACAGAAAACGGAGAGTGAGTGCATTATCAGGTTCGAGGGTAAACTTCATTAACCACAAAGAAAGTAGAATAATAAATTAAAAAATAGAATAAAGAGAAAGTACTTAGCTTGGCATTTGCCTGACAGGGTTGAGGGCAAGGGTTTGCCATTAACCACAAAGAAAGTAGAATAATAAATTAAAAAATAGAATAAAGAGAAAGTACTTAGCTTGGCATTTGCCTGACAGGGTTGAGGGCAAGGGTTTGCCAGAAGCATCGACTTTAGTTTTGTATTTGATCTGATATGGTTGATAGGGCGCCTTTTAAGGTTAACCCTGAAAAGAAACAAGGCAGACAAAATATGAAGGCGAAACAAACCCGTATATAAAATAAACCAAATAGGAAGTAACATTAAATTAAGTAGAATACTTAACTTTGGGTTTTTGAATCAGGCGCGTAGTCGGAAGGCGTTTGAAAAAAAGCAATCCTGAAAAAGGCACAGAAGAAGAAGATTTTTTCAGTGTAGAGCCGATCTTCGTAAACCCTGATTTAAAATTCAAATTGCACATAATTGTAAATTGATTTAATTAATTATTGGTCTTACGACCTAATTAATTAAATCGGGTTAAGAAAATTAAATCGAATGCAAAAAATAATTTTTTATGAATTTTTGGAATCAAAAGGAAATAAATATGAATTTTTAAAGATATGTATATAATTAAATAGATATTAAATAAGATATATAATTAAAAAAAAATAATATAAGTATTAAATTAATCACTAGATAAATAAATAAATAATAATTATAAAAAAGTTTTATAAAATAGATTTCGGTTATTATATTATTATAGAGAAAAGAAATTGAATGATATATATATATGTATATGTATAAATAAAATTAATTATGTTATATAATTATAAATAAAAAAAATTAAAAAAAACTTAGCTTTTATTCAATACCGCACGTGTATGACGGTCCTTGGTGCACCTGCGTCTCCAGGGGCGTTGGATCAACTGGCTGTTCAGATGAATGGACATGATGATGAGGGAGCACCGTAGCAGGTGTTTCATAACGCATATGATCCATCTGGGTTTAAAAAAACGCGCGCCAAAGCCATCTAGTGAGGAGACGCCACGTAGTTGTCTTCAACCTCTCCTCCGTCGTTTTAGCTCTGGTTCTAACTTTTACCAACGGACGCTTCCGTTGCTATAGCCCTGCAGCTTACGAATACAAGCAAACCGGTACAAAAAAATTTCGCAAGGCCATCAATACATTCGTATGGACCTCACAAACTTGCCTATGGCCTTAATTTGGTCCAATTTGACCTGTGCAAGAAAACCCTAAACAAAACCCTAGATCTTCGTTCATGGCTAAACACAATTATAGTACCCAGAATTCAAATTAAAGATCCAGAAACAATGAACACATCACAATAATCACATATATGCAAACAAAATTCGTTTATGACGCGTATTATGAGGTAATCGAGTAAGTTTTAGAAGGGTGCAAACCGTAATGAATTTGGCACGTTTCTGGACGTATCCCTTGCGTGTGAGGAGTGGAATAGATTCAGGGAAGAACTGGGAGGGTCCTTGAACGATTGGATCCTTTTGAATTGCCTTGTATCTTGATTCTGAGGTTTGAGATTTTTGTGAATTCTTGAGCTCGGTTTCACTTTCTTTGGCTGCCGATTTTTTTGTAACCCTAGAGGTCTGAATTTGTTCACTACTTATAGTAGTATGGATTGGGTTAATAAAACCAGAAAGAATCTCTTTGAATCAAATATTTGTAACCTTGGAAAATTTGATTTGAAATCATCTTAAAATCTTTCTAATTTTGGTTCACCTTCAATCTTCATTGAATCAATCCCTTTTGCACGAATTTTTACTGAATATATGATTTGATTGGTGATTGGAAGTGGTTAATAATAGAATCAAATCAAATTTTGCAATTATATGATTTATTTTGATTTTAAATTCCTTTTAATATGAATAAAAATTCATAATAAATCACATAATTCAAGTAAATTCGTGGAAATTTATTTATGGGCTCTCAATGTCATAAGGAACAAGTTTGGATCTCAAAAGCTTAGGCCCATTTGCAAAAAATTTCAAGTTCCTTCACATTTTTCCCTCCAAAATCACCTAACTTTGACAAGGCCTATCTCCCTCAATTTTTGAGGTATGGAAGTGTTCTAAGACATTTTAGAAACCTTGGAGAGTCCCCTAACCAATGTCATTGGTCCCGTATCAAAATCATTTTTCATTCTCATTTTATGTGCTTTTGAAAAAAGTGTCTTTTTGTTGACTTTTGAAAAGGACCTATAATGTATGAAGCCATATCTCTTAAACCATTGACCTATGAGCTCTGATTCTTGGACCATTGGATAGAGGAATGAATTCTCTTCAAAATGAGCTTTGGTGGGAATTTTTCTGATGAAGTATGAATATTTGGTGAATTTTCAAAGTTTGGTTGACTTTTTTTAGTTCATGCCCAAAATAGTAACTTTTGTCTTTTGACTTTTCTGATCTTTCCTTGCATCATCATGATCAACCCTTGATCAAATGATGATTTTAGGGTTATGAGGATGTTGCTGACCAAATATCTTGAACTTTGTCTGTATATTGACTTGAAATGACTATTTTGCCCTTGAGAGTCGACTGTTGACCTAATCAAGATTTGAGGGACTCAATTTGCTCTGATTGACTTGAAACTTTATATGGAGATACTTTGGGATGTTAGTGACCCTATGGAACCATCTTGAGCCATTGATTCAATGATTTTCCATTGCATTAATAACTCCCTAGTTCAGAGCTTTTGTATAGGAGAGTGTGTTTTGGAGCTTTGTCTTTTGTTTTGATTTTATGTGTGGAAAATAACATGGGCAAATTTTGGGGTATGACAGCTGCCCCTGTTCAATTATCTTAAACCTGAAGATGTAGAGTGGTCTGTATGCCAGTCGGTATCTGAAGGTTGGAGATGATTGAACATAAGAATACCAAGAAATTTTCCCTATTTGAAGTAGGGACTTTTGTCGGAGATGGGCTTGTAGATGCCATCTGATAGTTGTTAGAGTGTAGATTGTTACGCAATTTCTGCTTTTGCTGTCTTCCCTCTTTTGAATGTTGAGGAACCGTCAAAGGTATCGACTCAAATCTGTGTTGGGTTATTTAAGGAACCGTCAAAGGTATCGACTTAAATTCGAAGCATATTGTTGAGGCACCGTCAAAGGTATCGACTCAGATATGCGGATAGATTGTATAAGGAACCGTCAAAGGTGTCGACTTATATCTGAAGTGTGTTGTTAAGGAACCGTCAAAGGTGTCGACTTAACTCTTGATGTGGGTTGTTAAGGAACCGTCAAAGGTATCGACTTAACTCTGAAGCATATCATTGAGGCACCGTCAAAGGTATCGACTCAGATATGCAGACAGATTGTATAAGGAACCGTCAAAGGTGTCGACTTATATCTGAAATGTGTTGTTAAGGAACCGTCAAAGGTGTCGACTTAACTCTTGATATATTAAGGAACCGTCAAAGGTATCGACTTAATACTTGAAAATAGATTGTTAAGGAACCGTCAAAGGTGTCGACTTAACTCTTGTAAATGGAGATAGTGGTATCCTGAAAAGTAGAGGTTAGTTTTCTTTATGCCATGTCATGATGCATGCAATGTGTTTGTATGACGGGATTCTCAAAATAAATGAGGACCTCGTATGTTATGTATGCAATTGTCGCGCTGTTTTATGTATTATGTATGAACGTGTATGCAATTGTATGAATATGTTTATGACATGTGATATGTGAATATGATTCATGTTGTCTTGATTGAGAAAATAAATCTCTGTATCTTTGAAGATGTTCAGCTGGGGATTTACGGTTTCTGCTTGGGGATGATCAGTAATTTGATGTACCCTGATTTAGGGATATTAATAAATCATGTTGGAGAAGAGCAAAGTGTCGGAGAACAGGTGGTATTGAAGATGTAAACTCTGTTGGGGAGCCATGTCTTTGTCGGGCCGAGTATGTTTGAAGATATCTTCTAGAGGATTGCTCTGTGGGGATATGATTTTGTGAAATCGGAATTGCGGGAAGGCATGGATGCCTTGAATATTTCCCCCAGTATTATAGTGACTACCATTCCTGGATTTGATTAGGACATGCCACTGAGTATTTGATAAAGATGTAAAACTAGACTTGCATAGATTTGCCCCTGCTAGTAGGATCTTTGGAAAGATTCGCCTCGCGAGGGCTTTATGAGATGTACACTATGGGCGATATGCCCCCAGTAATCATAGGCTCAAGACAGTGTCCCATGTTGATTAGGGACTAGCTTTAGATATACTTGGATGTATGCCCCTGATTGATCGAGCATCCATGAGAGATTCTCGGAATCTTGACTTGATTGCCCCAGATTGATCGGTAAAGAGTATGAAACCCACTTGGGATATATGCCTTTGACTGTTTGTCATTTGAGAGATTCTTGGAATCTTGACTTGATTGCCCCAGATTGATTGGGCAAAACATGTCATGCCCCTTGTATACGTAAGAGACATGGCTTCTTGGAGTGATTTTGTTTGTCGGGATAACTTTCAGTCATTAGCCATACCCTGTGCAAATTTATTCTGATGCTAACATTTGAAATTACGTAGCAGAATATGTTTAATAATGAATTCATGAGATGCAATGCATACGTTTGTCTTGAGTTTTAAAAAAAAACATTAAAACAAGAGATGTAAAAGCGTGATATTTGTAAAACATGCTATTTTTTGTAGAAGCGAAATATCCACTCAGCATTTTAGTAAACCTTAAGGAGTCGGGATACCTTTTTGGTGACAGTATGCTTTCGAACTAACCATGCTTCAGTTAGGACTTTCAAGGGTTGTAACGTGGCTTGGTTCACGGTTTTAAGAAACAAAAGATAAAGGCTCAAAGTTTATTTATACCCATCCCCTTCTTCGTGATGTTCTTCATTCCTAAGCTCAGTTGGTTCGACTTATGCATTCAGGTTCCAAGAGACTTTTGGATTTGCGCCTTTGATAATGTTGATGGTTCGCAAACAAAGAGAACTCTTGAGATGGCAGTCACTTCTTCCTTTTGGTAGTCACAACTTTGAGTTGTTCAAGAATTTATTGACTTCTCTTTTTTTTCTTTTTTTTTCTTCATCTTTTTGATATCCCTAACTTTTGCCTGAACTGTCTATTTTGAGCTTACAGTCAGCCGGATGCCTTGATTTTTGCCTAAGTCACCTTTTTGATTTTTGACTTAGCAGGCTTTTCTTTGTTTTTTCATTTTTTTTCCTTTTGAAAGATATTGACTGCGTTGCTTAATGATTGATGAACCATCATTGTCTTTTGATTGACATCTTCAACACTTCTTTGATGTGTATGGTTGAACGTTTATGATTGAAACCTTTGTTGAAAGGTGTACTGAATGATTCTCTTAAAATAGAATGCACAGCCAAATTAACTGAGAACTACCCTGCCCCAGGTTATGATCAAGGGTTTTAATTAGTACAAGAAAGAAAACTTCTACTTCTTAGGCTCAAAGGGGTTAACGAGGGATTAACATCCTTATATCTCCACTGTTTAGGAATTGAAACAATGCCTGTACATCGTCAGCATAGTCTGTTCAAAAGCATACTATATGAGATTGCGGTATCGTTCTCGTCATCCTCCCTTAAAAGGTTTACAGCTTAGCAAGAGTTGAGTATCACAAAACATATGCCGAGTAACGACATAATTTAAAAAGAGTGATAGCGAAATAATTTATTCAAGACAAACATATGCAATGCACTGATGATGATTATTAAAACAAATAATGTCTATCATAATTGGAGTGTTTAAACAAACAGAATAGAAATTGCAAATGAAAGTAAATCTAATGATCTAAAAAGTTCATCCTTCTAGGTATTAATCAATCTTTTTGTGATTAGGCATAGGAGTAGTGATCACCACAGGAGTCTTGGGATGATAGAATTCAATTTCACCAGCATCGATCATGTCTTGAATCTTGTTCTTCAATGGCCAACAATCATTCGTATCATGCCCAGGGCTATTGGAGTGATATGCGCACCTCGTATTGGGCTTATAACGAGAAGAGGAGGTACTAGGATTCCTCGGAGGATCCTTCAAAGTGATTAGCCCTTTCTTCAGCAATTGTTGCAACGCTTCGGCCAGAGTCATATTGATCTTTGCGAATTGGCGCTTAGGTGTATCTGACTTGTGTATTTGTTGTTGAACTGGTGTAGAGATTAGAATTGTCCCCACAGATTGGTTGGGTTCATTGCGACCTTTCCGATTGTACCCAGTATTGGCCATATGAGGTTTCTCAGGTGAATTGAAGTCAATGATCTTGCAATCAATGAGGTCTTGGATCATGTGCTTCAACGGTCCACAATCCTCTGTATCATGACCAGGACTGTTTGAATGATAAGCACATCTTGCATGGTACTTGTACCCAGGAGCGGGATTAGTAGGAAGTGAATATGGAGGCAATAGAGTTATCAAGTTCTGATTGAGCAGTTGTTGCAGAGCTTGAGACAGCGACATATGTAATGGAGTAAATGACCGCTTAGGCTTGGATCTCTGATTATCTTGACCACCTTGATACTTATATTGATTCTTCTCCTTCTCGATCAG
This sequence comes from Vicia villosa, assembly GCF_029867415.1. NCBI lineage: Eukaryota > Viridiplantae > Streptophyta > Magnoliopsida > Fabales > Fabaceae > Vicia > Vicia villosa. The sequence continues at coordinate 77,488 of NW_026706116.1, forward strand.
AAGTGCCTTCAATTCTTCTTGCCCCTTGGCCAAGTGAAAGATTACTTTTTGGAACTGGTTATTCTGAGCCTGAAGATTTTTGACAGATTGTTCGAGATCCATGATGCTGAAATAAACAGCGAGGAAGGATGAGAGACCTATTGTAAGAAACCTGTTATGCGGTGTTATGAATGCAAATGCAATATTTTCAAGGATCTCTAGGAATTAAGTCAGCAACATTTAGAAAGTGATTTGGTCATGTCTTTGTCAGGAGAAATCTGAACTTTGTCTTTGAACGTCTTTCTTTAAGAATCAAGCTCACCATATCGAGTGGGTCATCGCCTCTGATTCGGGATACTTCTGAATTTGAAGATACATGTCTAGAGGAAAATAAATCCTCTTGCCCCTTGATAGGTGCGATGTCTTTGAATTGGAAGGTACGTGGCCAGAGGAAAATAAATCCTCTTGCCCCTAGATAAGAATTCAGTCCTTGATAAGAGTACCTGAAATTGTGTGTTCTAAATCCCTAAGATCCTTGAAAGGGTTAGTTAATTATGTTATGCTTATGATGTCATGATGTCATGATGTTATGCGAATGCAGTGCATCAAGCAAAGCGTAGGATAATAAGGGTAAACAAGTCGCTTAGCAAAACCTGCAGGGAAACAAAGGTTAGTAGCAAATACAAACAAGCCACACAATTTTTGGCTTAAGGCTTGCATGGAGTCTGATCAGGTGTCTTTCCCAAGGGTATTTCTATGGATAAGGAGATTTCAGCAACAGGTTCTACAAGTTATCCAGAATTGTCAGCCCTTCTAAAGCACCCTCGGACATGATGCATTTGCACCATGCAATGATACTTTGAGAAAGAACCTATCTGAATTGTAGCATCGGGTAGCGACTAGTTCTTAACATTTGTCAAGAGTAGTCCCCCCACTACGTTCCTAAAGGCCAGGATGGGTTAAGGGTAACTAAAGGTCCTTGAGCTCCGGCGCACCCACAGACACATACATAAACCTCCCTCATTTGAGAAAGGTGTGCATATGCTATGGAGTCCTAACTCAAGCGTGAACTTCATACTGACTCATCTCCCACATATGTGAAAGAGGTCCTTATGACTATGCCACTCCTAATCTTAAGGGTTCTTGAATCCGGGAATAGGATTCGTCCTTCAGTTAATTCCCAAAACGCCCCTGAAAAATAAAACAAACAAAGCAAATAATAGAAAACATTTTAAAATGAATCCTAAACCTTTAAGGTAACCCCTCTTAATCGAAATTTTCCCCAGCAGAGTCGCCAGTTCTGTAATACGGTGAACTGACTTTTTATTAATCGGAATGTCGCGGTAAGCAAGAGTCGCCACCGACTTTTATTTTATCCAAACAAATTCGGAAAGGCAAAAAGAAACAGAAAAAAACCTTTTTAAAGAAATCTAAGTTCGGGGGGTAATTTATGCAAAGGGAAGGTGTAAGGCACCCTTTGCATCCATGGTTTCCCATGGGCTCTTAATTGCTTTGCTTGCTCGTTTGTTTAGAAAATGTAGATGAAAGAGATAGGGACTTTAGCTCGTAAATGAGCGTAGCCCTTTTGAAAAATTATGAGAAAGAATATAATGAAAGTTTGAGCATTGCAAGGCAATTAGGGGCAATTACCTTAAACTCAGATGATAGGTCTCTTTTTAGCCTTTCAGAATGAAAGGGTCAATCCTTGCCATAAGAGGGCAGGAAGCCTTTCGTTTGGAGGTTGAAGGGTCGTCGAAGCATCCTTTGCCATAAGACTGTCCCATGCCATAGGAGGGCAGGTAGTCTAAGGTAAGGATCAGAATAAGCCTTATTCGTAGGCAACCAGAAGATACATCAGCCTTTTTCCGTAGGCAACTTCCGAGGGTCGAGGTCATTTTTGTGTATCGAAGGCAGCATCATTTAGGGTCGTATGACCTTTAGTATTCGAGGCAACATGGCTGAGGTATCCTCATATTCGAGGGACGTGGCTTATTCTGCAAAAACACAAGGCAACAAGGCAACAGGCAACAAGGCAACAAGGCAACAGAGAGGTTACCCCAAAAGCGTGCATGTGTGCACCAATCACGTGATTATATTCAGAAAATTATCTTAGAATTAATTATCTACATTGATTTAAGGCTTGCACTCCCTAAGATTACTAACCACACAATAATATAATAGTAATAATGGGGAAGGGAAATTGTAACCAGCGGAGGAGAGGGGAATTGAAACCAGCGGGATATAATTAAAAATTAAAACAGAAAATATTAGAGTTAGGGTTACCAATACACGTAGCTTTGGCATCTGACAAACCCTGAAAAGGAGAAAGAAGATACAGAAAACGGAGAGTGAGTGCATTATCAGGTTCGAGGGTAAACTTCATTAACCACAAAGAAAGTAGAATAATAAATTAAAAAATAGAATAAAGAGAAAGTACTTAGCTTGGCATTTGCCTGACAGGGTTGAGGGCAAGGGTTTGCCATTAACCACAAAGAAAGTAGAATAATAAATTAAAAAATAGAATAAAGAGAAAGTACTTAGCTTGGCATTTGCCTGACAGGGTTGAGGGCAAGGGTTTGCCAGAAGCATCGACTTTAGTTTTGTATTTGATCTGATATGGTTGATAGGGCGCCTTTTAAGGTTAACCCTGAAAAGAAACAAGGCAGACAAAATATGAAGGCGAAACAAACCCGTATATAAAATAAACCAAATAGGAAGTAACATTAAATTAAGTAGAATACTTAACTTTGGGTTTTTGAATCAGGCGCGTAGTCGGAAGGCGTTTGAAAAAAAGCAATCCTGAAAAAGGCACAGAAGAAGAAGATTTTTTCAGTGTAGAGCCGATCTTCGTAAACCCTGATTTAAAATTCAAATTGCACATAATTGTAAATTGATTTAATTAATTATTGGTCTTACGACCTAATTAATTAAATCGGGTTAAGAAAATTAAATCGAATGCAAAAAATAATTTTTTATGAATTTTTGGAATCAAAAGGAAATAAATATGAATTTTTAAAGATATGTATATAATTAAATAGATATTAAATAAGATATATAATTAAAAAAAAATAATATAAGTATTAAATTAATCACTAGATAAATAAATAAATAATAATTATAAAAAAGTTTTATAAAATAGATTTCGGTTATTATATTATTATAGAGAAAAGAAATTGAATGATATATATATATATATATGTATATGTATAAATAAAATTAATTATGTTATATAATTATAAATAAAAAAAATTAAAAAAAACTTAGCTTTTATTCAATACCGCACGTGTATGACGGTCCTTGGTGCACCTGCGTCTCCAGGGGCGTTGGATCAACTGGATGTTCAGATGAATGGACATGATGATGAGGGAGCACCGTAGCAGGTGTTTCATAACGCATATGATCCATCTGGGTTTAAAAAAACGCGCGCCAAAGCCATCTAGTGAGGAGACGCCACGTAGTTGTCTTCAACCTCTCCTCCGTCGTTTTAGCTCTGGTTCTAACTTTTACCAACGGACGCTTCCGTTGCTATAGCCCTGCAGCTTACGAATACAAGCAAACCGGTACAAAAAAATTTCGCAAGGCCATCAATACATTCGTATGGACCTCACAAACTTGCCTATGGCCTTAATTTGGTCCAATTTGACCTGTGCAAGAAAACCCTAAACAAAACCCTAGATCTTCGTTCATGGCTAAACACAATTATAGTACCCAGAATTCAAATTAAAGATCCAGAAACAATGAACACATCACAATAATCACATATATGCAAACAAAATTCGTTTATGACGCGTATTATGAGGTAATCGAGTAAGTTTTAGAAGGGTGCAAACCGTAATGAATTTGGCACGTTTCTGGACGTATCCCTTGCGTGTGAGGAGTGGAATAGATTCAGGGAAGAACTGGGAGGGTCCTTGAACGATTGGATCCTTTTGAATTGCCTTGTATCTTGATTCTGAGGTTTGAGATTTTTGTGAATTCTTGAGCTCGGTTTCACTTTCTTTGGCTGCCGATTTTTTTGTAACCCTAGAGGTCTGAATTTGTTCACTACTTATAGTAGTATGGATTGGGTTAATAAAACCAGAAAGAATCTCTTTGAATCAAATATTTGTAACCTTGGAAAATTTGATTTGAAATCATCTTAAAATCTTTCTAATTTTGGTTCACCTTCAATCTTCATTGAATCAATCCCTTTTGCACGAATTTTTACTGAATATATGATTTGATTGGTGATTGGAAGTGGTTAATAATAGAATCAAATCAAATTTTGCAATTATATGATTTATTTTGATTTTAAATTCCTTTTAATATGAATAAAAATTCATAATAAATCACATAATTCAAGTAAATTCGTGGAAATTTATTTATGGGCTCTCAATGTCATAAGGAACAAGTTTGGATCTCAAAAGCTTAGGCCCATTTGCAAAAAATTTCAAGTTCCTTCACATTTTTCCCTCCAAAATCACCTAACTTTGACAAGGCCTATCTCCCTCAATTTTTGAGGTATGGAAGTGTTCTAAGACATTTTAGAAACCTTGGAGAGTCCCCTAACCAATGTCATTGGTCCCGTATCAAAATCATTTTTCATTCTCATTTTATGTGCTTTTGAAAAAAGTGTCTTTTTGTTGACTTTTGAAAAGGACCTATAATGTATGAAGCCATATCTCTTAAACCATTGACCTATGAGCTCTGATTCTTGGACCATTGGATAGAGGAATGAATTCTCTTCAAAATGAGCTTTGGTGGGAATTTTTCTGATGAAGTATGAATATTTGGTGAATTTTCAAAGTTTGGTTGACTTTTTTTAGTTCATGCCCAAAATAGTAACTTTTGTCTTTTGACTTTTCTGATCTTTCCTTGCATCATCATGATCAACCCTTGATCAAATGATGATTTTAGGGTTATGAGGATGTTGCTGACCAAATATCTTGAACTTTGTCTGTATATTGACTTGAAATGACTATTTTGCCCTTGAGAGTCGACTGTTGACCTAATCAAGATTTGAGGGACTCAATTTGCTCTGATTGACTTGAAACTTTATATGGAGATACTTTGGGATGTTAGTGACCCTATGGAACCATCTTGAGCCATTGATTCAATGATTTTCCATTGCATTAATAACTCCCTAGTTCAGAGCTTTTGTATAGGAGAGTGTGTTTTGGAGCTTTGTCTTTTGTTTTGATTTTATGTGTGGAAAATAACATGGGCAAATTTTGGGGTATGACAAGTCCCATTGCCCTTTCAAGGGATTTCAATGTAATCACACCTGATTACAATTGCTCAAGCACACAAGCAAGAGACTTCCAATGCTCAAATACACAGGTAAAAGACTTCTAATGCTCAGGAACACAAGTAAGAAACGTACAGATGCTCAAGCTTACAAGCAATAGACTTCATATGCTCAACCACAGAGGCAAGAGACTTCCAGATGCTCAAGCACACAAGTAAGATATTTCAAATGCTCAAGCACACAATCAAGAGACTTCTTACAATTTAACTTGCAAATGAAAGAATGTTTAAGAGTTACACTTGATATACAATTAGAGGTGTAAACAAAATACAACACAAAAGACTCTTAAGACTTAAGAATTTCTAGAAAGTACAAGTGTTAATAAATTCTAAGTAAAATTTGTGCTTTTTCATTTGATAGAGTGACAACTCTTTGTTTGCCAATAGCTCATTCGCTTGCTTTTCTTCAAGTCTTCAGCTTCTTATATATAGAGACATAAAATAGTCGTTGGAGAAGACTTCTTGCATAAGTGAGTATTGGAGAAGCATTAATTAGAGACGTTGGGATGTTACTTCAAATGGTTAATGTTTTACAAAACACTTTTGAAAATCCTTAGCTTCAAAAGGAATTATTAATTCCATCCCTACTATCTGTGCAAACTTTTTATTGGTTCGGCACATGATCAAAAGAAGACAAAATGATCTCTGAGTTTGTTAATAACCTTCCAAAGTCTTCTTGATCCTTGCGTTTGACCAACTTCAAAGTCTGTATCTTCAGAGCTTGACCTTCTTTAGAGTATGGTCTTTAGAAGTTGACCTTCTTCAGAGTTCTAAGTTTTTAGAGGTTGACCTACTTCAGAGTCTGAGTCTTTAGAAGTTGATGCTCAGGTTCTGATTCTTCAGATTCAGGATCTTCAAGTTTCTCTTTAATGTTCAACTTTAGTGTCAGAACTTAACTTCTATCATAAATTTTAGTTTATGGTCCTGCACACTTGAACATAAGTTAGTATACCTAATTGTTTTTTAAATGCTTTTTACCATCAAAATCTTAGGGATATGGTACAAACCAATTTTGTTCCAACAATCTCCTCTTTTTAATGACGAAAAACACAAGTATTTAAGAACAATGGTTGTTGATTTAACAAGTCAACTCCAAGGTCTGAGGTTTGTAAGTTTCCCCTGAGTCTGATAGTCCTAATGAAGAGGTTTGTAAGCTCCCCCTAAACATAAATGTAATTGTCAGATTTAGAGTTTAAATACTTATTACCTTACTCCTTCTTTTGTTATAAAAAAAAAATAAAAAAAGGTAGTAAGAAAAGAGACTGGAGAGAAATATCATGAACTCAAAAGATAATTTTCAGAAGCACAAAAATCATATAAACAGATCCACAAATTTAAATGTTTGAGATTTTATTAAATCTGGATAAAAATGAATAAAAAGTCATATACATTGCTCCCTTTTGTCATCAAAAATAAAAATCGTTAAAAAAAAGTTTTTAACAAATTATTTAGAATATTGTAATCAGGCTAGAATGGTTGGGAACAACTTTCTAATTCTCGAGATGGTCTAGTCTTATTCTAATTCTCATAAGCAATCAAAGCTGGGAAGATGTGCTTGAATACCCAGAATATATCTCTCTCTTATGTCCATTGGTGTTGATCGCGACTTTATGTGTCTATTAATCTAATAACTGCAAGTGCACAGTCGTGTCGTGTAGTCTTAAAAGATATCGAATCCACAGGGACTATGAATCGGACTACCATTATCTAAGGTTACTATGTAAAGCTAAGGCTAAGAATATTTGGATTGTTTATAGATGGGGAAACTAAAATCTTAAATCTAAGTGATATAATAATAATAAGCGGATATGAGTATGTAGTTCGTCTAACTTAGGTGATTCAAAGTTCCATTGGCCAGATTCTTATTAAATCAAAAATCTTTATTAAATATGTCATTTAAAAGTCCTCCTCTCAAACTCTCGCTCTATTGATTCAGACTACGATCCTAACTTATAATGTACGCTCTCGCCATCCCGCCAGATTTAGAAACGCTTTTTGAAAACATCATAATTGATAAAATGCCTATTTTATGCAGGCGTTATTTAATTAAAAATCCTTGTCTCAAACTCTCGCTCTGTTGACTCAGATTATGCTAATATTCCCTAACGTACGCTCTCGCTGTCCCGTGTTGAGTTTAAAAGCACTTTTTGAAAACAAATAATATCTAATTAGTTTTAATACGCTCTCGTTGTTCTTAAATCTAATGTCGTGTGTTTACTATCTGGTTAAAGATCTCAAACTCTCGCTCTGTTGATTTTAACCTTAATTAGTTCTAAAACCTCAAACTTCCGCTCTGTTGATTTTATAACTTTAGTAAATCAAATTAGACACCACAACCAAAAACAGGTGATTTTCAATAAAACATATTTAAGCCAATTTATTTCGGATCCCTTCAATTAAATTACTTTACATACCGATATCTAAATGATTTAGCCAGACATATTAATACGATTAAACATGTATAAACAGATTTGAATTATAATTTTAGGCATATTTAATTGGCATACGATATAGCTCATGCAAGGAATAAATGCGGTAAATAAGAAACCTGAATAATATAAATCTGGAATAAATCTTTAGATCTTCAAGTACCCAAACCTCCACCACAAGTCGGTTGGATTGTTCTTCGAAAAATGAAAATTCAGCGAGAAATAGATCAAGAAAATAAAAACTTGGACCTAACGTAAGTTTAGGCCAAATAAAGGTTCACAACAATTTCCGGTGTAGAAATTGCTGTGAGAAAAAAGAAAACTGGAATTAAAGGATAAACATGAATTAACTTGCAAAGAAAATAAACGAAGTATCAAAATAGGAAATAAAATAGTAGGCTTTCTCTTACAGAATTTCAGACCCTGATAATGAATTATCAGTCTCCTTTTATAAGTGAATAATAACGATTCTTTTTTTTCCCACAATGTGCCTTTTCTCCGTAAAAATAGTGACCTATTGAGACTGAACGTTGAGACATGCGTCTCCTTTTGAATTTGACTTGGTGAAGCACTTTGAGACGTGCGTCTCAAGTGGAGAAATTTTAGGGAGGTATGAGACGGGCGTCTCCACCTTGTAATGTGGCTTACTTGGCTTTGGGCCCTTGGAGACGGGCGTCTCCATGTGCTGAGGTGGCAGCTTCAGCTCCTTCGTGGGCTAGGCTTCCACCATTTTACTTTAGGTCTTCTGTTTTGCACCTTCTAATTACTTTAGCCCCCCTCTTTTCTTCTCTTGATTAAATATGGATCAGTTTTGCTTTATTTCTTCTTCTTTTCACAAATATTCTCATACAGACGCAATTCCTGAAACAATGAAATATACCCACATAATACTAAAATAAAGTAATTAAATTAAATGAAAATACTAACATTATTTATGAAAGCTAAGTCAAATATATGATATAAATTCGTGTTATCAAACTCCCCTTTACTTGAACCTTTGCTTGTCCTCAAGCAAATAATCAAATAAAAACAGTTGGACAATGAAATTTGAATGTAGGTTCGTCACATCGTTCGAGTTGTACTTGACTACGGAGTTTTTTTGTTGGAAACATATGAGATAAATCTTGACAATAAGAGTACGGTAACGACACTAAACTACTCCCTGTATGCATACCAATTTGAATCATGTTATTATAGCTTAGCCTTATCCTCGTCATTTTGTTTCACCTGTTTCATTCGCGCACAATCACATTAAGCCCATTATCTTTACACGCACATAGCAGAGCAGTCGGTTAGTGACTATGATCCTCAAGCATGGAGTTCTGGCACAATATTGTGGTATACTCCTTTAATGCTCAGTTGTGGATTACAGGGAATTGAACCGTAGTCCTTCCTACCAAGTTCAGTACCAGATATCTTATGAACCAACCAACAATGAGTTTATCAAATATTTAGGTTTTGTAACCATTGGTTTAAATAACCGGGTGAGGGTCACCTGACTTAATAGGTACATTTCCATTGGCAATAAAGCATACAAAATGTTTTTTTTTATTTTTTTATTAAGTGGATCATACACTTATATTCATCGACTCTCTTCGTAGTTTGTGTTTAAGACGACGCCGACTGCTGGATAAACTAATAAGGGTTACTTCAAAACTAAAGTTTATGATTTCAGTATAATGGGGATTCAAATCGGTAATGCAAACTCGGGGGTTTTAGAGTGTCGAGACGGTAATAGTATTGTCTCGATTTCTACTCTAATTTCCTTTATATCTTATAAACAAGCAGCTTCGTACTTTCGAACGTGTGGAGCTATGCATTTATCGTTTGAAATTTTTTTGTTATCGCTCAAAAAAATGGAAGAATTCTAATAAATACGATAAAAATGCATATATGACTTAAAGGCACATAAATATGCTTTTATTGAATGGAAAATACATTGCAACAAAGGAAATAATTAAAAATACGAAAAATGTAATACGACTCCCCACACTTAGAATTTACAGTGTCCTCAATGCATAATAATCACTCCTCGTTGTTTCGACTGCGAGAACTGCTTCCGCCTCGGGTTCGTACTCGTCGACGCCTATTATCAGGCATGCCATCAACACGAAGGTTGAGAGCGTGCATTTCTTCGTTAAAGTTCGCCATTTGGGTAGACATTTCATTGTAGTGGAGATCGGTTCTAGCAGCGTAGTCGTGTTGTTCCTGTTGTATTTCTCGAACGAGCCTCAATGTTTCGTTTTGATTTGTCTGCATAGTTTGAAAAAGTTGATCTTGGCGTAGAATTCCAACATGCATTGCATCGAGAGTGATCGGCGGAGGTTTATTTTCAGGAGTTTGTTGAGCATCGGGATGTGGATCATTAAATGGAGGATTGGCTAGGTCGAACTCTTGTTCCATTTCATCTACCGGTTCATTTTGTGGTTCGGCTTGGTTTTCTTGAGGTATGTCAAAAATAAAAATGCCAACGTTGAACATATCGTATGTTAATCTGTTCAGGACACGGTAAAATTACATTAGGAACCAAAATTTTGTTGATGACTAGTGTGTGGCGGCCGTCAGGTCGTGGTGACACAATGTGTGAGTCACGGCAGTATGTAAGATCCAGGAACTGTGCTGGCATCATGTATTGAGCGAGCGAAAGGATTTCATCAGCGGGGCCTAATGAGTGGGCTAAGGTGGTTACTATACCGCCAAAACTGAAAGGATTTATTGCGGTGGAGTTGACGCATCCTTGGATATGTTGAAGCAAGAAAGGGGTGGCATTGATTCGCTGGTTATGAAGCGCACTGAATAAAAATAATACTTCATTCTGGTTCACCTTGTGATTGTTGGTTCTTGCAAAGATAGTATGTCCCAAAATACGTTGAAAATAACGTATGGCGGGGTTTTGAATGTGAGAAGCAAAAAGATACCTCCAACCAGTAACATGTTCGCCAGTTAAATTATGCCATAGGTTGAAACTAAATTGTTCCCAAGGTCTGCCGTCGAGTTGTTCAAATATACTATGATGAGCATTGGGACCTCAAGGGAAATGCAAATAATCAGCCACCTCATCTTGATCTAAATTGAATTCACGATTGAACATTCGGAATTGGACGTTTCTTGTTAAGAATGGTAGATCGGTGGGAGTGCTGTAATTGAAGGAGCTCGGAAATTCTAAGACGAGTGGTTCAAAAGTTGGAGCAGATTCGGTACAGAGGTGGAATAAGCTATATTTTGTGAGGAGACGATTCACACCGTCTGCTAAGCCCAAGGTTTCTAAGCAATCAGCGTCTACATATGTTGTAGGGACAACTGAACGTGTATAGAAAGCTAAATATTTCGCCTCTTGATTGCCATCTTCATTCTCTCCGAAGATAATTCTAGATAAATCAGGAGGGGATCTCTCTGGTCTCACTTGTCGAATGTTTGTTCATGGAGGCATGGTGGATAGGTTATGGAAAAAGGAATAGAGTTTGTGGAAGAAGAAGATGAAAATAAAAAAGGTAAGGGTGTGAAAAAAAAGGGTAGTGGTGAAATGAATTTATATGGTGGTTTTTAGAAGTTGAATGTGAAGATGGAGTAAAACACAAGAAAGGGGGGATTGAATTGTGTTCTTTATAAAATAAAATTTCCCCTTCTTCTATTTAACGTCTTTTCTTTCTTTCGTTTACTCATCTATTGGATTATGCTTTGATGTTACGAAAGCATGGAATGTAGAACCACATAACCAATACGATGCTCATTTTAACTTCTAAGGAAGATTAGAACTTCTGATTGGTTCAGTACAGTTCTACAGATTGAAGTTTGGAAGTTCCAAGTTAAAATAACATGAGCAGAAAGTAAAAGACACATTCATTTTTATCCTGGTTCACCTTCTAACTAAGGCTACCTCCAGTCCACCTTCTTCACGTGATTTTCCTCTCAACAGAGGTCTTAATCCATTATAACCAAATCACGATTACATCCACATGATCCTCCATCATGACTAATAACCTGCACAACCAACTGCTGTGACTAACCATCTGGATAATGACTCGTTTAGTGATCTCCGCGAGATATAACATCCATTGACCCAGGCACCCTGCACAGTCTACCTACTGTGACTAACCCTGCACAACGACACGTCGTGACTAACTCCTTGCACAGCTACCTACTGTGACTGACTACAGATGATAAATCGTTCAGTGATCTCAGCGAGATATGACGTTCATCAATCTTCTGGAGATTACAAGTGTGCTTCTTAGATAAGAAGATTTTCTCCTATCTTAAGTACATACTTATGTGAAACAATGACAAGTAATCACTCATGAGCAGGTAAATAATATTTTAAGTCCACTTGTCTGCATCTTCTGAACATGATCTTTGCTTCTTGATGGTAAGCGGAGTAAGAGCTTCAGCTTTATATGTAGAATGCTTCTTCAAGTATTTCTTCATCTTCACTTCTTCTTTCAAGCAAATTAAGACTATTACTTTTCTGTTAGAGGCTTCTTCTTGTTTTGATCTTCGTTTCTTCAAGCAGATTAAGAACATCATTTCTTATTGAGAGTTGCTTCTTTGATTCTTCATTATCTTCTTCTTCAGCAGATTAAGAACATCAGTTCTTATTGAGAGTTGCTTCTTTGATTCTTCTTTTTCTTCTTCTTAAGCAGATTAAGAACATCAGTTCTTATTGAGAATTGCTTCTTTGATTCTTCTTTGATTCTTCTTAAGCAGATTAAGAACATCAGTTCTTATTGAGAGTTGCTTATTTGATTCTTCTTTTTCTTCTTCTTAAGCAGATTAAGAACATCAGTTCTTATTTAGAGTTAATTCTTTGATTCTTCTTTCTCTTCTTCTTAAGCAGATTAAGAACATCACTTCTTATTAAGAGTTGCTTCTTTGATTCTTTCTCTTCTTCTTAAGCAGATTAAGAACATCAGTTCTTATTGAGAGTTGCTTCTTTGATTCTTCTTTCTCTTCTTCTTAAGCAGATTAAGAACATCAATTCTTATTGAGAGTTGTTTCTTTGATTCTTCTTTTTCTTCTTCTTAAGCAGATTAAGAACACCAGTTCTTATTAAGAGTTGCATCTTTGATTCTTCTTTTTCTTCTTCTTAAGCAGATTAAGAACATCAGTTCTCATTGAGAGTTGCTTCTTTGATTCTGCATTCTCTTCTTAAGCAGATTAAGAACATCAGTTCTTATTGAGAGTTGCTTCTTTGATTCTTCTTTCTCTTCTTCTTAAGCAGATTAAGAACATCAGTTCTTATTGAGAGTTGCTTCTTTGATTCTTCTTTCTCTTCTTCTTAAGCAGATTAAGAACATCAATTCTTATTGAGAGTTGTTTCTTTGATTCATATTTTTCTTCTTCTTAATCAGATTAAGAACACCAGTTCTTATCAAGAGTTGCATCTTTGATTCTTCTTTTTCTTCTTCTTAAGCAGATTAAGAACATCAGTTCTCATTGAGAGTTGCTTCTTTGATTCTGCATTCTCTTCTTAAGCAGATTAAGAACATCAGTTCTTATTGAGAGTTGCTTCTTTGATTCTTCTTTCTCTTCTTCTTAAGCAGATTAAGAACATCAGTTCTTATTGAGAGTTGCTTCTTTGATTCTTCTTTCTCTTCTTCTTAAGCAGATTAAGAACATCAATTCTTATTGAGAGTTGTTTCTTTGATTCTTCTTTTTCTTCTTCTTAAGCAGATTAAGAACACCAGTTCTTATTAAGAGTTGCATCTTTGATTCTTCTTTTTCTTCTTCTTAAGCAGATTAAGAACATCAGTTCTCATTGAGAGTTGCTTCTTTGATTCTGCATTCTCTTCTTAAGCAGATTAAGAACATCAGTTCTTATTGAGAGTTGCTTCTTTGATTCTTCTTTCTCTTCTTCTTAAGCAGATTAAGAACATCAGTTCTTATTGAGAGTTGCTTCTTTGATTCTTCTTTCTCTTCTTCTTCTTCTCCACCATTCCTTTCCAAAGAAGAGACTACACTTCATTAGAGATCTTTCTTCTTTTTATAGCTGTCAAATATGTTTGTTATCTTGATCTTCAGAAAACGTAATAAATGTAGACGTGTTTCCACCATGCTTTTATTTTCTTCAATGTGCTTGCATGTAGGTTGCTTCTTCAATCATCCTTGAGAGTTGTTCCTTTTAGTTATTGTAGCCGTTTAGCTAATGATGATGTTTGTAACGGATTTATTTTTATTTCTGATCCTTCGTATTTTATTTGATTTTGCTTGCTGGGCTGAAGGTTATCTTCTGATTCACATGTGACTCTGTTGTTGTTTATCTTTTGTAAGTTACTGCGTTGCAGTTCTTCAGCTTGTATCTTCAGAACTTCTGAGTCTACTGGACTTCTTGTTCCTGATTTTTGTTCATTACCTTCAAAGCTTCTGACATTCTTTCTGATGTAGTCGATGTACTCTTCTTATGATGAGTCCTGTATAAGATTTATAACATAGTATCTGCACACTTCAAAGCTTCTGACGTTCTTTCTGATGTAGTCGATGTACTCTTCTGATGATGAGTCCTGTATAAGATTTATAACATAGTATCTGCACACTAAATGAAACCATTAGTAATAAAATTGTTACTTCACAAAATATATGTTTGTTATCATCAAAACCAGATTCTGAACATAGATACTCAATCTTGTTCTAACAGAATGGTGATAGAAATAAGTAGGATTTGTGGTAATGGAAGAAGTTTGAAAGAAAAGAAATTGAAATGGTGAGTTAAGAGGATGAATGTGGTGTGTTTATGGTGATATAGTGTAGGAATTAAATGAGAGGGGGAATTTTGAATTTGAAATTTGAATTTGAAGCATGGGGAACAAACTTGATGCATGAGACAGAGGAGATAAGAGGCTGTCTACAAAGCTGAGATGGGTGTCTCTTGCATGCATGACAAAATCCTGAGACGGTGGTCTCAAAATGTGTGACGTTTTGTCACGAAACTAAGGAAGGTGAGACAGGCATCTCACAGGTCAAGGGAGAAGGGAGACGGGCGTCTCCTAGCTCAATGCACAATCAAGGGGTGAGACGGGCGTCTCCACCTAGACAACCAACTTTGTCACACTTTCTCGTTTATAGGCTCAATGTTGTCGATAGCTCATAATATAATAACCAGAATATATTCTTTTGTGTCACATTAATAGTAATTGCATTAAGAAACAGTATGTGACAGAATAGGGTATAAATGATGCAGTCAAATAATATAGCAGTTAAAAGGATAGCATAAAGTAGAAGATAGCGGAATCAGGTACTAAAAATAATGCATTATATGATAAATAGTGTACTGGCAGCAGATTGAAATAGCAGAAAAAATAAAAATGGTGCAAAAATAACTTTATGCTAAGAGTACTTATAATACTAAATGAATCTAAAAACTAAAAAAAAAAAAACTTCAGACATCTTAACTTCAGCCACTTTTTAGATCTCTAGTACGCAGTGCGATGGAGTAAATGTGTTTGAACACGTCGTCAAACTGGGCCATAAATCCAATGAAATTTAATTGCAGAGTTTGAAGTTCTTCGTGCGCATGTTGGAGTTCATGTTGCAGTGCATCAATAGCTTGGCCATGGCTTATTGGATGATAAGCGTGATCTATGTGTGGCAGTGCGTTTCTCGGAGCAGCTGATTCGGCGGATGCAACATGATGCGCGAGAGGTGCAGGAAGAGGATTATCTTGTTCAGGCTCAGCTTCAGTCATATCTTCAGAGTCATCTTCATGGTAACCAGGAGGTGTTTCAGGTTCATATTCAGGTACGAGCATATCATGATAACCGGGAGGAGTTTCAGGCTCAGATTCCGATTCTGCTCCAGGCATGTCATCATCAAAATGTTCATAAGCTTGTGGAGTCTCAGGAGATGAGTGTCTCTTGGGAATCTGACCATAATAAAGCCAATTTTCAAGGTTGTGCACACTTGTTCTTGGATTTGGCAAAGTGAACTGATCCATGACTTGTTGATCAATCAAAAGCTCAAACTGATCAGGACCCAGGTTTCTAATAATTCCTCTGTTAAAGCAGAAACCGATGTCCATAGATTGATAGGTACCAAGCGGCGTCAATCTAAGGATTGGTTGTCTAAGACCTATAGCATTAGCTATCATGGTGACTAAAGCTCCGATTAGGATAGGTGAAACTTCGTCTTGCGTAATACGCTCGAAGTTTGCTAGCATGAAGGTAACAACATTAATCGGACGGTTTTGAGATGCACAGAACATGATGAAGAGCTCTTCTCTTGAAACAGTGGTGATGTTTTTAGCTTTTCCAAAGATGTAGTGAGCAAGGATCTTGTGGAAGTACCTGAAGGCAGGGTTATGAATGTTATCAGAGTGAAACTCATGCTCTTCAGTTTCATCATTACCAATAATACGGCCCCAGAAGTGTTCCAGCTCGCGGTAAGCAAAGAGTTCCTCTTGAACTATAGTGAAAGCATCCAATCCGTTGGGAAGTCCCAATAAAGCGGCAAAATCACGGATGTTGTAGTTATACTCCAGTCCAAAAAGTCAGAAAAGAATTACTCCTCTGTTCATTCCAAGCCCACAATTTGGCAAGTAAGTCAGAGAGCTTAGGAACTCCAGAGTGAGCTTACGGTAGGTACAAAATCTCCTCATCAGGTGTGAACCTGTCCAACCTATTTGGTTCAGCAGATACATAACACTTTCCTCAATCCCTAAAGTTTTCATAGTGGGACAATGAGGGTAAAAGGAAAAATCCATCCTTCTTTCGGCCAATTTAGCGTAACGTCCTACTTGACCTCTTCCTCTAAACACCACTTCCATATTATCAACTTCTTGCATCGTGAATAAGTTAGTTAACTAAAGTTAACTTTTAAAGTAAGTTGAAAATATGAAAATAAATTCAGAATTGGCTTGATGCCGAAAAGAAGAAAATAAAATAAAATATAAAAAATGGAAAGAGATAAAATTGAGTTATAAGAAAATTAAAGAGGTGAATATTTTATAATTATAATTATAATTATAATAATAATATTAATCAAAAACAAAAGATGGAATAAAAATGAAGATAAAAATAAAAATAAAAATAAAAATAAAAATAGAATTTTGAGATAATGATAATTAAAAATAAAAGCAGACGACAAGAAAAATTAAAATAAAGAAATAAGAAAAACGTGGGTGGTCTCCCACAAAGCGCTTTGTTTATTGTCGTAAGCTCGACAGATAAAACAAAAATCATTTGTTAAATTGAGCGGGTAGCTTGTCAAGTTTTAAAATTTATACATTTTCATCGTTCTTGAGACGATGATAATGTTTAAGGCGTTGCACTTTTACGATAAAGGGTTCAACCGATTTTCCTCTAATTTCTATCGCTCCACTCGGAAAAATGTTAGTAATTTCGAAAGGACCTGACCATGTAGAGCGTAATTTTCCTGGAAATAATTTAAGCCTAGAATTAAAAAGTAACACTTTATCGCCTTTATTAAAACTTTTCCTAGATATGCGCTTGTCGTGCCAATTTTTGTTCTTTCCTTATAGATTTAGCGTTTTCGTACGCGTCTTGTCTAAGTTCTTCTAATTCATTTATATCTAAAATTTGTTTTTCACCGGCGGTTGTATAATTTAAATTTAAATTTTTAATGGCCCAATAGGCCTTATGTTCTAATTCTATCGGGAGGTGACAAGACTTACCATAAACAAGTTTAAATGGAGTGGTTCCTATTGGAGTTTTGAATGCGGTTCTAAATGCCCATAAAGCTTCTCTTAACTTGGAGGACCAGTCTTTTCTAGATATTGCAACAGTCTTTTCCAATATTTGTTTTATTTCTCTATTGGATACTTCCACTTGTCCACTTATTTGCGGATGGTACGGTGTTGCTACTCGATGTTTAACTCCATATTTAAGAAGAAGTTTTTCAAGGATTCTTGAGATGAAATGGGATCCTCCATCACTAATTACTATTCTTGGTACACCAAACCTTGGAAAAATCACATTCTTAAAAAGCTTAATTACTACTCGCATGTCATTTGTAGGAGAGGCTATATCCTCTATCCATTTTGAAACATAATCGACAGCTACGAGGATATACTTATTACCAAATGATGAAGGAAACAGACCCATAAAATCTATTCCCAGACGTCAAATATTTTTACTTCTAAAATACCTTTTTGAGGCATTTCGTCTCGTCTTGAAATGTTTCCAGTTCGTTGACATCTATCACATTTTATAATGGGAGCGTGTACATCTTTCCATAGGTTAGGCCAATAGAGTCTAGATTGAAGGATTTTTGCGCAGGTTTTGGATGTTCTTGCATGACCTCCATAGGGGGCTGAATGGCAATGTGTTATTATACTTTCTACTTCTTCCTCGGGTATGCAACAACGAAAAGATTCCGTCGGGGCCTCTTTTGAATAGTAGAGGATCATCCTAGTAATATTGTTTTAGGTCGTGGAAGAATTTCTTCTTCTGTTGGTAGCTTAAATCAGGAGGGAGTACACCAGCGGCTAAATAATTTACAAAATCTCCGTACCAGGGTGTAATGGTAATGGCTAGAGTGGTCTCGAATGGTTCTTCAGAAGTGTCTCCTTCTAGTTGAGCGATAAGTTTATCGTATGGAAAATCATTGTTAATTGGTACGGTTTCAGGTTCTAGATTTTCTAGATGAGAAAGGTGGTCTGCTACGATGTTTTCTGTTCCTTTTTTATCTTTAATTTCTAAGTGAAATTCTTGCAATAGCAGGATCCATCTTAGGAGTCTAGGTTTAGCATCTTTTTTAGTTAACAGGTACCTAATTGCAGCGTGGTCGGTGTATATGATTATTTTGGCTCCTATTAAATAGGAACAGAACTTATCTAAAGCAAATACTACCGCTAAAAGTTCTTTCTCGGTTGTAGCGTAATTCATATTGGCTTCGTCCATAGTTCTAATTGCATAGTAAATGACGGGAAGTTTCTTTTCTTTTCGTTTTCCTAAGACAGCGCCTACAGCGAAATCACTTGCGTCCCACATTATTTCGAATGGTTCAATCCAATCGAAAGCTTGCATAATGGGTGCGGATATTAAAGCTTCCTTAAGGGTTTTAAAGGCTTCCAAACACTTGTCATCAAAGATAAAATCAGCATCTTTCATTAATAGTTCAGTTAAGGGTTTAGTTATCTTTGAGAAATCCTTAATGAAACGTCGCTAGAAACCAGCGTGTCCTAAGAAACTTCGTTTTTATCTTACGGTCTTTGGAGGTTGAAGGTTTTCAATAACTTCTATTTTAGCTCTATCTACTTAAATTCCTCTATTTGATATGATATGCCCTAACACAATCCTTTCTTGTACCATAAAATGACATTTCTCCCAATTTAGTACTAGGTTAACTTTCACGCAACGTTCTAGAACTTTTTCTAAATTCGTAAGACATCCCTCGAAACTTTGTCCACATATGGAGAAGTCTTCCATAAAGACTTCCATAATATTGTCAAGGAAATCAGCGAATATTGCCATCATACATCTTTGAAATGTCGCAGGAGCGTTACATAATCCAAATGGCATTCATCGGTAAGCAAAGGTTCCGAAAGGGCAGGTGAAGGTTGTTTTCTCTTGGTCATCAGGATGGATTGGGATTTGAAAGAAACCGGAATAACCATCCAAGTAGCAGAAGTGGGAATGTCTAGCTAGGCGTGTAACACCCCCAATTCTGTACTAAACAAATAAGGCATAGATTTGCGTAAATCAGAGTAAAGAAAGCATGCATCTCACGAGGGCGTTACACATATTTCAAAATAGAACAACATTTTATCTTTAAACATGCAATGGTCATTTCCAAATAACACGGGATTTAAAACAACATGCAAAACCACAGCGGAATAATCATCTCATCAAATAAATGGTAAAATAGGATGATTCCCATACATCATCCACCATGTCTCAACATCTTGGCTCAAGGCCACACATTAACAAAATAGCATATTCAAATACGAATACAATATGAGCAAACAAATATCTCATAACATCGAGTCATAAAAACATAAAACCCAAATCCCATGTGTTACATATGACCAGAGCACAAGTGACTACTTAGTCACGACACTCTACAAGAGATCTAAATCCCTAAGCTAAGCATCCTTTGAAGCACCACTATCCTCGAAAACCTGGGCATTACCAACAAAGGATAACATTCAAACATAAGGGTGAGAATTCAACTTCTTATAGAAAACATAATAATGGGAAATGTAAAATACAATAAGAATACATTTCAAGAATTCATCACTCTCCCCATAAACATGCATCATATGCAATTAACCAAGATTCACATGTTCATGTCATACAACATAGCTCATTCAATTCTAAGTGATCAAACATGATTCACATATCCACATATATATACATATATCATTAATACATATAAATCCACATCTATATCACATGTGTTCCAAATCACATATATCACATTCATAACACAATAACAATTCATATCAAATGAATCACCAAATCCACATATATGCATATCTATCAACATCATTATACACAATTCATATCACATAAATCACACCAACAATAACATTTCAGACCGACACGTGCGACTCAAGTGTGACTCTATGCGATATGCATGTGGATCTCTCCATTATCATTTCATGTCATGCCAATTTTCATTCTCTCTAGACTAGATAACCACCTCAAAGCCCCATACTCGTCAAGCTTTCAAACCCCATACTCGTTAGGTTTGGGACAAGTAAATAACCTTCGCGAGATTACCCAACATTGCCACTTTCAAAGACTCATGGTTGTGTACTTGTGCAACAAAACAAGACTCATGCATTTAAGACGATCTCTCTATCTCTTAAACTACACAATCACATCTTTACAAATTTGCACAACATTACACAACATGACTTCTCTTCCAAACAATGCATCAACTAACACACATCAATCAATCACATGTATTCAAGTCTAGCATTATCATTTATTCAATCCACATCTCGATACATACACATTTAAATGATCATCATCAACAAGATACATTCAAATAGTACATATAAATACATATATTCATTCCAACATATCATAGATATCACATCACCTAACACATCTATGAATATTAACCACAAGTCATTAGTTCATAATGCACACATAAGTAATCACATGTTATCCATATATTAACACCCAATTTAAACTATTCCACATCAACTAGCATTTAGAAATCAATCACATAATTCACAGTTATTATATCACATAATACATCCATGAACTTTGATCATGCAAAATTCATCCATAACATACACATATAGGTAAATGTTATTCCCAATTATCATCATAATTAATTAATGAAGTGCCAATCCATTCTATTCTATCATATATACAATTATTTAAGCTTCAATATGCTTCAAACGACACCTAAAAAGGAGTTACGGATCAAAAGTTATGGCCTTTCAAAGTTTGGAAAAAGTTCTGTAAAACAGGGTTCGCGGCGCCAACAAAGTCCGCGGCGCGAACTGGCGATTTTAGAAAATCTCAAATTACAGAAAACAGCACACGAATTTCATCCCAAATCTTCTAAACTCAACCAAATCAAGTTGAAAAACACGATCTATCACGAACAACAATAGAATACATGTTATAACCACAAATATAACACATATTATGGATCTTCTAACATCATAACATCATCAAACATCAATTAAAACACATTTCAAATCATAAATTCATGCATTTGTTCATAAACCCTAACTTTTCTATGTTTCCATGAAATTGTAAAGATGAAGAGATAATCACAACAACACACATTACCCAATTATATAGTCTATAAGAACTTGGATTCAAACCCTTACCTCTAACTCTTAAATCCACCCTCTTCAAGAAATCTACAAATTCCTTCTTCTTCTCTTCTGTGTTCTTTCTCCTCTCTTCTCTTCTTTCCCCCAAATTGTGTTATCTCTAAAACCCTAGTTTTCCTCTTCTTACTATCTTTCTCTTAATGGGCTTAGTTATGTTATTACCCACCCATCCAATTATTAATTAGGCCCAATACATAATATACTACTAATATCCTAATTAAATCATAAAACACAAATATGCATATAATTAGATATTTCAATTAATTAGTAATACCACATAATAATTAAATAAACAAATAATTAATAAAACACACAAATAAGCTAATAAATAAAATATCTAATAAAATCGGGCTGTTACAAGGCGTTCTAACATTTGGTCAATGAATGGAAGGGGAAAATGGTCTTTTCGAGTGGCTTTATTTAATTTCCTATAGTCTATGCACATTCGCCAACCTGATTCAACTTGCTTGGTTATGGTTTCACCTTTCTCATTTTTGATCACCGTGACTCCTTCTTACTTAGGTACTACATGAACTGGGCTAACCCATTTACTATCGGATATGGGGTATATTATTCCAACTTCTAAAAGCTTTAATACTTCTTTCCTGACCACTTCTCTCATGATCAGGTTAAGTCTCCTCTAGTGTTCTCTAGAGGTTTTCGAATCTTCCTCAAGCATAATTTGGTGCATACAAACGGAGGGACTTATTCCTTTAAGATCAGCTATCTTATAGCCTAAAGCTGTTGGATATTTTCTTAGGATACCTAGTAATTTTTTAGTTTCGATCGATTCTAAGTCAGCATTGACTATCACAGGTCGTTCGAGTTCAATGTCTAGGAATTCATACCTTAGATTTTTAGGAAGTATTTTGAGTTCGACAATTAGTTTATTTGGAGAAGATGTAGGATCAGGTGTTAATGCTAAATATTAGTTCAAACTTAAGTTTTGGCTTTCATCGCGCATGTTATCATTAGGTGTTTGAGTTATAGGGATTTCTAGGATTTCTGGATCTTCGGGTGGTTCAGTTTTTGCTTCTTTGACGCATTCGTCAGTGATGTCCATGAAACAACAGGTGTCATCTATTTTCTAACATTCCTACGGGGTACTTAACTGAGCGGTCAGCTAATTGGAGTGACATTCTTGTAGATTTAAGCTCACCTAAGTTCAACTTTTTATAGATTGAAAGAGGCATCAAACTAACACTAGCTCCTAAATCACACAAGGCTTTCTCTATAATGGTTTTTCCTATTACGCAAGGTATGGAGAAACTACCAGGATCTTTTAGTTTGGGAGGCATGTTATTTTGAATAATGGCACTACATTCTACAGTAAGCATTATTGTTTCGTTATCCTCGAGTTTCTTTTTATTCGAAAGAATTTCTTTGATAAACTTGGCATAGGAAGGCATTTGTGTTATGGCTTCTATGAAGGGTATCGTTATGTTTAATTGTTTTAGAAGTTCTACAAACTTTTTAAATTGCGCTTCAGTTTTAGATTTAGCTAGCCTCTGAGGGTAAGGAATAGGTGGCTTATATGGTGGTGGAGGTACATAGGGTTTCTCTTTCTCAGTCTCCACTTCGGTGTTGTTTTCACTTATCTTAGAGGGTTGGTCATCAGTTGATGTCTTTTTAGTTTGGTTTGTTTCTTGCTGTGACATGGGTGCATTTTGAGTTATAGGATCAACTGGTCCATTGTAGTTTGTTCCACTTCGTAGTGTAATAGCATTGTAGTCCTTTAGGATTAGGTTGTGGTTGATCAGGAAATGTGCCAGCAGGGGTAGCAGTAGGCGCTTGTTGTTAAGCTACTTGAGAAATCTGTATTTCGAGCATTTTGTTGTGTGTAGCCAAAGCGTCTACTTTGTTCGCTAATTGTTTCAATTGCTCACTATTGTGTATGTTTTGATTAAGGAAGTCTTTGTTAGTTTTCTGTTGGGAAGCTATAAAGTTTTCCATCATGATTTCTAGGTTTGACTTCCTAGGGGCATTTGGAGCAGCTACGGGTGCTTTTTGGAAACCAGGTGGAATGGCAGGTGCTTGTTCAGGTGCGTACAACACAATGTTGTTCTTGTACGAAAAGTTTGTATGATTCTTCCATCCAGGGTTGTACGTGTTTGAGTAAGGGTTTCCTTGAGCGTAATTCACTTGATCAGGTGGAATACCTGTCAGCAGTTGAAATTCAGCAATGACATGTCCAATTAATCTGCATATCTCGCAATTAGGACCTACAGCAGCCGCAGTGGCTGCAGGAGTTATGGTTAAGTTCTCGATCTTTTGAGTCAAGGCGTATACTTTGGCGTTAACGCGGTCTATACCACTGACTTCGTACATTCCTTCTTTGGTTTGGTATTTTTCTACAGCAGTTTGTTCTCCTCCCATTGGTAATGGTTTTGCGCCTAGTTCTCTATGAGGTTATAAGCTTCGTCATGAGGTTTGTCCATCAGAGCTCCGCCTGCGGAGGCATCTAAAGTCATTTTGGTGTTATATAATAGACCACCATAGAAAGTATGGATGATCAACCATGGCTCAAGTCCATGATGAAGACAAAGTCTTAGCATATCTTTATATCGCTCCCAGGCCTCGAAGAGTGATTCGTTATCTTTTTGGGTAAATCTGTTGATTTGACCTCTTAGCATTGCGGTTTTACTAGGCAGGAAATATCTCGCTAAGAAAAATATCTTCAATTCGTCCCAGGTAGTTATGGAGTTAGACGGTAAAGATTGAAACCACGCTCTAGCTCTATCTCTCAAGGAGAAAGGTAAAAGATGTAATCGGATCGCTTCGAGAATGACATTGTTAACTTTGACAGTGTCGGCGTATTGCACGAACACGGATAAATGGAGATTTGGGTCGTCCGCAGGGCTTCCAGAGAATTGGTTCTGCTGGACAGCTTGCACCGGCGAAGGTTTTAGTTCGAAGTTGTTTGCCTCAATCGCGGGTGGCGCGATACTTGAGTGTTGTTCAGCTCGCGAAGGAGCGGCATAGTCCCTAAGAGGACGATTGGCAGCCATCTCTAACTTCGGGGTTTATTGATAAAAAAGAATCAATTTCTAGGAAACTGGAATCGGTTCTACTTTGGGAAGATGATGAATTCGACGCCTTACGTTAATAAAACGTTCGATTTCGTTAATTCGTTGTATTAATTCCCCTCCTTGTAAACGAGTATTTGGCATACAATCGTTCAAAGAAAAAGGAAAAAAGAATTGCTCTAGTCTCTACGGTGTAAGAGTGGGTTACGAAATCGACTTAAATAGTCCCTGGCAACGGCGCCAAAAACTTGATCGCGACTTTATGTGTCTATTAATCTAATCACTGCAAGTGCACAGTCGTGTTGTGTAGTTTTAAAAGATATCGAATCCACAGGGACTATGAATTGATCTACCGTTATCTAAGGTTACTATGTAAAGCTAAGGCTAAGAATATTTGGGTTGTTTATAGATAAGGAAACTAAAATCTTAAATCTAAGTGATATAATAATAATAATAATAATAATCTAAGCGGATATCAGTATGCAGTTCGTCTAAATTAGGTGATCCGAAGTTCTATTGGCCAGGTTCTTATTAAATCAAAAATCTTTACTAACTACGTCATTTAAAAGTCCTCATCTCAAACTCTCGCTCTATTGATTCAGACTACGATCCTAAATCATAATGTATGCTCTCGCCATCCCATTAGATTTAGAAACGCTTTTTGAAAACATCATAATTGATAAAATGCCTATTTCATGCAGACGTTATTTAATTAAAAATCCTTGTCTCAAACTCTCGCTCTATTGACTCAGATTATGCTAATATTCCCTAACGTTCGCTCTCGCTGTCCCGTGTTGAGTTTAAAAGCACTCTTTGAAAACAAATAATATCTAATTAGTTTTAATACGCTCTCGCTGTCTTTAAATCTAATGTCGTGTGTCTACAATCTGGTTAAAGATCTCAAACTCTCGCTCTGTTGATTTTAAACTTAATTAGTTCTAAAACCTCAAACTTCTACTCTGTTGATTTTATAACTTTAGTAAATCAAATTAGACACCACAACCAAAAACAGGTGATTTTTAATAAAACATATTTAAGCCAATTTATTTCGGATCCCTTCGGTTAAATTACTTTACATACCAATATCTAAA
This sequence comes from Vicia villosa, assembly GCF_029867415.1. Lineage (NCBI taxonomy): Eukaryota > Viridiplantae > Streptophyta > Magnoliopsida > Fabales > Fabaceae > Vicia > Vicia villosa. The sequence continues at coordinate 103,049 of NW_026706116.1, forward strand.
TGATTTATCCCGACATATTAATACGGTTAAACATGCATAAACATATTTGAATTATAATTTTAGGCATATTTAATTGGCATACGATATGGATCATGCAAGGAATAAATGCGGTAAATAAGAAACCTGAATAATATAAATCTGGAATAAATCTTTATATCTTCAATTACTCGAACCTCCACCACAAGTCAGTTGGATTGTTCTTCGATAAATGAACATTCAGCGGGAAATAAATCAAGGAAATAAACACTTTGACCTAACATAAGGTTAGACCAAATAAAGGTTCACAACAATTTCCGGTGTAGAAATTGCTGTGAGAAAAAGAAAACTGGAATTAAAGGACAAACGGGAATTAACTTGAAAAGAAAATAAATGAAGTATGAAAACAGGAAATAAAGTAGTAACGCTTCTTTTTTTCCCACGATGTGCCTTTTCTCCGTAAAAATAGTGACCTATTGAGCCTGAACGTTGAGACGTGTGTCTCCTTTTGAATTTGACTTGGTGAAGCACTCTGAGACGTGCGTCTCAAGTGGAGAAATTTTAGGGAGGTTGGAGATGGGCGTCTCTACCTTGTAATGTAGCTTGCTTGGCTTTGGGCCCTTGGAGACGGGCGTCTCCATGTGCTGAGGTGGCAGCTTCAGCTCCTTCGTGGGGCTGGGCTTCCATCACTGTACTTTGGGTCTTCTGTTTTTCACCTTCTAATTGCTTTAGCATCCCTCTTTTCTTCTCTTGATTAAATATGGACCAGTTTTGCTTTATTTCTTCTTCTTTTCACAAGTATTCTCATACAGACGCAATTCCTGAAACAATGAAATATACTCGCATAATACTAAAATAAAGTAATTAAATTAAATGAAAATACTAACATTATTTATGAAAACTAAGTCAAATATATGATATAAATTCGTGGTATCAGGTGCATATAAACAAGGTTGATTTTGTTTTATCACAAACTCTCTATTTAAGCAGAGTTTTGTTACTAGCAATATCACATTCCTCTTTCTTCCATCTAGTTCTTCTCATATAAGACAATATGAGCAAATCATATGAGAATTCCAAGAGGGGATCCTCCTAGGAAGGTAGTAATATCGTATGCACGCACAAGGATGGTAAGATTAATACTTCTGACTGTGCAAGAACATAATCTGGCACATATGCTAGAGCATTGTTGTAGAAAGGAATTCAGTGTCAAAGATGAAGAATATCAAGAAGAAGAAAGATTTATCTGATGAGAGTGGATCAGACACTAATGAGGACTGGAAAACCTTCTTCAGGTCAAGTGGTTGGAATGTCGACCAGGTCTGAAAGTTGTAACCTTTTATAGTGCATCTATTAGCTTTCATATATAATTATAGACTTGTAATAATTCCAGTATCAATAATACCTGATCCTTTTCTTAATGCTTTTGTTTATGATTTTCTTGCTAGTAACATTCTTTGAGTGAGTCACCAGTATTGATAGAGATGTTTCAGAGAAGTTTTCAACCATTTCATCCATGTTTTTGAAAATTGTTTTAATCACATAAACATTTTTTAAAAAAAGATAAGTTTGGGGGCATCAACACATGATTTTATTTTACCCAAGAAAATTAATTCCAAAAGTTATACCTATCAATATATCTCAGAGTCCATAAGACATAAAATTCCTAGAGGAACTCTGTTTTTAGACCTGGAGAGCCTTCTCACTTTAACCGACTAACTAGTTCATAGTCAAATTTCCCAAAATATCATATTAAACAACTGAAAATAAATACTCAACAAATAAAGACCATTGTTATAGGACCTTTAAGATTTGTGACACATATGCGAACATGTTTTAGAAAAAGAAGTTGAAAAACCGTTCCACTTTTATGCTACAAGAGGCAACTAATCAGATTTTGAGCATCAGAGCTGAGATGCTTCAAAGGCTACTATTCATCATAAGCTAGTTGAGAGCTTCTGATCACAGTATCTTCTATGAAGGTTTAGAAAACACTTATAAGGGGGGTTGAATAAGTTTTTTCTTTTTCATTCGCATTAACTTAAGATAAAACACATTTATTTTTATCCTGGTTCGTTTGCAACTCAAACTACTCCAGTCCACCCGCCAAGGTGATTTCTCCTCTCTTAATCGAGGACTTAATCCACTATAACCAAAACTAATTACAAATGCACAACCAACTTGTTAGACGATAGGACTGGTCTAGAGGGGGGTGAATAGACCACCTTTTTCCGACATAAGAAAATTTTAGCTATTTGAAACGTGACTTCCCTGAATCACTTAATCGTCTAAAATTGATTATGTTATCGGGGACCAGATATGTGCACTAAACCGAACGGATAAAAATGTCAAGTGATGAATTACGTTTTAACGAATATCTCGATTGTCTCAATTACACACTATATGGTATATTACTCACAATGAACGTTTTCACTAAAATTTGAACAAAAATTTGATTGAGTAATTTTATCGAACACTTAGTGATCGATATTTTACCTAACCTTAGTTTTTGTTCAACAATGGAAATAAACGAAAACGAATGGAAATACGATAAAGTAAAGGCAATAAGGAACACGATATTTTGTTTAGGCAGTTCCTCTATCGTCCTCGCAGGAGTACGTCTGCCCCTAATTTCAAATGAAATTAGGAAAGTTTTATTAGATTGCAAAATGTTTAACAAGGATAGAAAGTACCAATCACCAACTACACACATGCAGTAAAATTGAATACAATTCGATCCTCCCCTTGATTCAAGTTGAATCAAGTCAATGTCTAAGATCTTCACGATCAAGACCCCGATCGTTCCTTTCTCAATCCTCCGGTTGTAGCAATTTTGATGAGCGGATCTTCAATCCCTCAATCCCTTATGCACGGCTGAATTGATTACCAAAGCAAATCGATCTTCAAAAACCTTCGAACAAAATCTTTGATGAAGAAGGAAAAACCCTAAGGTTTTATAGAAGAAACACCCTCAACACTCTTCACTCGAACAAGATGAATGTCTACCGTCGAATCTCGAACAAGACAAATATCTACCGTCGAACCTTATCAACACACGTTCCTTACTTCGATCGAGAAAGATGATTATGTGTGATTCTCGATCAATAAGCGAAAGGTTCAATATGAGAAGAGGCTGAGTCTATCTTTCACGTTTCTTGTTGAATTGCTTGAGAATGATCACTTGAGTATTTATACCACATACAATGCATAGGCCAAAATGAAAACAGCAGAAAACCCAATTTATTAGCGATAGGTCGACCTGCTCTCTGCATAGGTCGACCTATTGAATTCTTTGCACCTGAAAAATGAGCTATGTGTGATGCTTGCGTCGACCTGAAGGGTCGGCATGCGCATACCCGTGGATTCCCCAAACGACCATGCGTCGACCTAAGAAAGCAATGCGTCAACGCATTATATTTTTGCACTTGAGCAGCCAAAGTTTGATGCGTCGACCTGAAGAGTCGGCGTGCGCAATCCCGTGAATTCCTCAAATGCTAATGCGTCGACCTAAGAGGGTGATGCGTCGACGCATTCAGCCTTTACCTGAATTTTTTCATAAAGGTCTTGCAATAGGTCGACCTATGATGTGTGTGAGTCGACCTATTGGTGTTTTGTGGCAAAAAATGCTTGTCTTGGTTGCATGTGCTCGATTTCTATGATTCCACTTAAGTTGCGGTTGATTCACAATATTTTGACAGCATGAAAACAACACCTTGCCCTCACATACTCCCCCTTTTTGATGATGGCAAAATTTGTGAATCTTTATCGAGGTGATGCTTGTTTGAAATGCACGCTCCCCCTTTCTGTACGCTCCCCCTTTCTTGGTGCGTTTGTTTTCCATTGCTTGTTGATTCACTCAGTTTTCTCCCCCTTTGACAACATCAAAAAGAGACAGGTAATATTATACATATATGGCGGAATAACATAACTCAATCTTGATCATTTCTAAGCCCTTTTGCAATCATAATCATAAAGCACTCATTCACATAAAACAATGCTTAATGATAAAATAAACGGCAATATAACATAAATAGCTAAACGATAATGAGCACATAGCTCAATTCAAATCCTTACACAAACACAAAGTACGGTAGAATTATGTCCAGCAGAAGATAAAATTAAGTCACAAAATACAAATAAAATGTTCATGACAATATGGAAATGTTGAATACAAAGACAATCTAAAGAGAACACTAGGCATTTGCATCATCATCTCCTTCTTGAGCCGATGGTGGTGGTTGAGCCGAATGAACTGGAGGAAATGGGTAGTGTTGCATGAAAGCACTTGTGAAGGAGGAGATTTGGTTGCTTTGAGCATCCATCATACTATAGAGCGTGTTGTACCTTTGCTCTTGAATTGTTGAGTAGGCTGTAAATTGAGCACCTTGCTCAGTAATGAAGGATAGAAAAACACTTAGAAAGGGGGGGTTTGAATAAGTGTAGTCTAAAATCTTGAATGATAAAAACAATTTGCACAGTTGTTTTTATCCTGGTTCGTTGTTAACTAAACTACTCCAGTCCACCCCCACGGAGTGATTTACCTCACCTGAGGATTTAATCCACTAATCGCAACAGATTACAATGGTTTTCCACTTAGCCCACGACTAAGTCTTCTAGAGTTTCCTGATCACAACCTGATCACTCTAGAAACAAATGCTTAGACACAAGCTAAGACTTTCTTAGAGTATCCTGACCACCACGTGATCACTCTAATTACAACTGCTTAGACACAAGCTAAGACTTCCTAGAGTATCCTGATCAACACTTGATCACTCTAGTTACTTACATATTAATGTAATCAATTCTAAGAGTATTACAATTGCTTCTGAAAAGCTATAATCACAACAGTGATATTTCTCTTAACGTTTAAGCTTAATCTCACTAATATATTACAACAGCAATGTAGTGAGCTTTGATGAAGATGAAGTTTGAGAGCTTTGATTTGAACAGCGTTTCAGCAAGTTAATATTCACAGGAATCGTCAACCTTGCTTCTCATCAGAACTTCATATTTATAGGCACTTGAGAAGATGACCGTTGGGAGCATTTAATGCTTTGCGTATTCCGTACAGCATTGCATTTAATGTTTCACGCTTTTGTCAACTACCTCGAGCCTTGTTCACGCTGTGTCTACTGACGTTGCCTTTAATAGCTTCCAACGTTCCTTTTGTCAGTCAGCGTAGCCTGCCACCTGTACTTTCTTCTGATATGATGTTTGTGTATACAACGTTTGAATATCATCAGAGTCAAACAGCTTGGTGCATATCATCTTCTTGTCTTCTAACCTTGAAGTGCTTCTGAGCGTGATACCATGAGAACTTCAGTGCTTCTGCTTCTGATCTCAAGTTCCTCTGATGCTTCCATAGACCCATGTTCTGATTCTGCCTTGACCATCTTCTGATGTCTTGCCAGACCATGTTCTGATGTTGCATGTTGAACCTTCTGAGTCAAAGCTTCTGAGCGCTGATTTGTGCATACTCTTTATATATTTCCTGAAAAGGAAATTGCAATGTATTAGAGTACCACATTATCTCACACAAAATTCATATCATTGTTATCATCAAAACTAAGAATATTGATCAGAACAAATCTTGTTCTAACAATCTCCCCCTTTTTGATGATGACAAAAACATATATAATTGATATGAATTTGCGATCAGAAAGAACGGACAGCTAAAGACAATTTACACAGCTAAAGCATAAGCATGTGAATATGTCTCCCCCTGAGATTAACAATCTACCCCTGAGATGAATAATCTCCCCCTGAAATTAATACTAGAAGAATTTTATAAATAAAAGACTTCCCTGAGTATTTCAGTAGAGACGTTCACAGTGCTTGATCTTCAGAACATTCATGACTTCTGATTTCTGCTTCCATAGGACAGCTTCAGAACATTGAATTTCTTTAGATCCTCAGAACATTCACAGCTTCTGACTTCTGCTTCCATCGGACAGCTTCAGAACTTGAATTTCTTTGATCTTCAGAACATTCACAGCTTCTGACTTCTGCTTCCATCGGACAGCTTCAGAACTTGAATTTCTTTAGATCTTCAGAACATCCACAGCTTGTGATTCTTGCTTCCATTGGGACAGCTTCAGAGCTTGAATTTCTTCTTACATCACTTCATGCTAGATTGTATCAGAACATTGTTGAATGTACCAGAGCATCATCAGAGCATCTCTACATCCTGAAATGTTACAGAACAAAACTAAACGACAAAAGTCAGCATGAATGAATCAGAACATAAAATATGTTTCAGAACACATAATATGTATCAGAGCCATATAAGCCATATAGAATGTATCAGAACAACTAGACATAATGTTTCAGATCATATTCTATCATCAGAATATCTGAACATTCTTCCTTCTTGCTTCTGATTCTGATTCTGAAGCTTCATAGCACTCAGCTTGCTTCAAGAATCCAAGAGCTTGATTCTCTAAAGAGTTGCTTTTCATCATCTTGTTGCTTCTTATGTTGATCTTCAGTTCCTGCAACAACACAACTTAAAGCATAGAACTTTGCAAGTTCTGTTAGTAATGTGGGGCCTTTTTACCCGGTAACTGATAATATTTAATCAAATCATTTATCATATATTTTCTCCCCCTTTTTGTCATAACATCAAAAAGAATATAAAAGATTCAGATGTAGAAAACGACAAAGGAAAGAAACAGAATCAAACTTTTCATTGATTAAGCAATCATCATTACAAAAGATGTATGCAGAATAAGCAGATGCAACAAACAAAGAAAACTACAAGGACTTAAGGACTACAACCCTAGATTAGACATAATCTTAGCTAACATATCATGAATCCCTGCGGTGTTCTCAGTTTGTCTAGCCATGAAAGCTTGAAACTCCGCATGCTTGTCCAGACTAGAACCTCCACTGTAAGAGGATGCATGAATTCAAGGAGGAAGTGAGAGACAGTTCACAGGAAGAGAGTTAATGTCTCAAACGGGACTTTCCCTTAACATAGAAGTCAAGAACATGATCCTTAACATCATCCAATATCTCAAGAAAGTCTTCTTCCTTTGGATAAATGTTGATAACAGCATCACAAAAGAGATCTGACTTGAGACTTCTTGGAATCTTGAGAGATCCGTCTTGAAATCAATGTCAGCGATTGATCAGTGGTTTTCACACGTATTTTTACCGCTATTTTTAGTTGTCTTTGAAGTATTTTATTTTATGTTTTAATTCATTATTCGTCATTTTATGCGTTGGTTTTGTGTTTAAGTGTTTGCAGACTCAGATGAATGAAGTGGAGAAAATCAGTGAAAAAAGTGAAGAAACTGAAGAAAAGCACACATGCTGGTCAAATGCGTCCCTGGACGCGATTCCTAGGTCCACACGCGTGCCCACACGCGTCCAGCAAGAGAAAAATGCACCTCCTGCCCACACGCGTCCCTGGACGCGTTTCCTGAGCCCACACGCGTGTCCAGACGCGTCCCAGACTACCAGACACGTGCCCACACGCGTCCCAGCTGCCAGAATTGCAAAGAAAACTTCCCCTCTGCCCAAACGCGTCCCAGGACGCGTGTCACAGTACCAGACGCGTTCCCACACGCGTGTGCACGTGATTTTTGGGCCTGTTTTGCTGAAAAGCCCAGAATGACAGTAATAAAAGAACCAGATTGCGTTTGGACAAGGGTTGGACAGTTTTGGGTGCGAAAATACATTGGAGAAGCTGGAGAATTCAGATTCTAAGCAAGGAATGAAGATTTCCATGAGCATTCGCGATTGAAGATCTGATTCCCTTTGTTTATCTGTAATGTCTACAATTCAAACTATGATTTTTATTATTGTTACGAGTAGCTAACCCCCCATTGCTAGGGGGTGATCTTGATTCTGAATGTGATAACTTTATTTCTTTGATGCAATAACAATTTGGTTTTCATATAATTGGTTTGTTTTACATCTGTTCTTTATGCCTTAACCGTCGGACAAACGGATAATGAAATTGTATGAATGAATTTAGCTGGACAGCAATTGTTCATTGACATGAGTAAGAACATAGGATAATAATTATCACCTAGGACTAGGGATATTTTATCTTAACCGAAAATTCTTGGTATTGGAATGCTTGATCATAATTATAATTATCTATGGACATAGTAATTAGGTTGTGACGTCAAAGATCTTTTCACTAAGGCCTTAGGATTAGATATTCTTGAGAACCGGTAACCAATTGTGAAACTATGTTATTGTATTGAGAAGGATAGTTGTTACAGGAAGAATCATTCACCGGCCCCTAGCAACCTACTCATCTCTGTTCATCGTTTTAATATTCTGCTTATTTACATTATTTGCAAAACCAACCAAACAAACCTTTTGAACTTTTGTTTAATTGAAATACTGATAAAACTCTATATCGTCAAGCAGTCCTTGAGATTCGATACTTGGGATTTTCCCATTACTACTACATAGGCAAACTAGTACACTTGCTATTTTACCGATCAAGTTTTTGGCGCCGTTGCCGGGGACTGCCGAAGATTATAGAGTTCTAGATTTATTTCAATTAAAATTTTGTTGCTCTGTGACTAAAATTTTATTTTCTGCACTACTTATTTTTCCTAATTCTAATATTTTTCTAATCTGTGTATGCGAGGTAAGTCGTCAGCTGAATTTCTTTTTGACGCAGAAATTGAAAGAACTTTGCACGCAAGGCGTAGACAAGCTCGGTTGGCTAATCTGGAACCTGAAGAGGAAATTGTGTCAGTTCATTCCGATTCAGAGTCTGAAAGTGAAGAAGAAACCATGGGTGAAAATCCTCCTCCTCCTGAGAGGCTCCTTGGTGACTACGGTGCTGCAAACACACCGGGGGGAAGACAAACAATTGTCAACCAACCGGTAAATGCTGCAAATTTTCAACTACACCCAAGCACCATCAATCAGCTTGAAAGGAAACCTTTCACCGGAAAGGTTAACGAAGACGCAAACAAGCATCTGCAGAGATTTTTGACCATGGGCACCACTCTAAAAATTGATGGTCATACCGAAGAAGCAAAGAGATTGAGGATGTTCCCTTTTACTCTAGCAGAAGAGGCAGAGGAGTGGTTCTATTCGCTACCAGCAGGCAGTATCACATCGTGGGGAGAGATGGAAAAAGCTTTCCTAAATGAATATTTTCCAGCGTCAGTCTTTCTACGAAAAAGGTATGAAATTCTGAACTTCAAGCAAAAGGAGGGTGAGTCTTTGGGGGATGCCTATAAAAGGTTCAACAGGACTTTGGTGGCATGTCCGACACACAATATGGACAAAACTGAACAGATGCAAATGTTTGTGAACGGGCTGAGAATCAAGACAAAGCAGTTAATCGACAAAGCAGCTGGAGGCTCTACAAATTTCACAACAGCCTCTGGTATCATCAAGATCATTGAAGCAATAGCTGCAAATGAGCATTTGGAGCTGTATGATAGGTGTGCCAGTAAACCAGAAGGAATCATTGATCTCAAGCTAGAAACCTCAAAAATCCGAGTTGAAGATGCGATATCGGCTGAAGTTTAAAAAAGATTGAAGGCTATGAATATAGGTACACAACAGGTGGCTCAAGTGCAACAAGCTCAACATGTAATCTGTGAAATTTGCAATGGTCCTCATCAAACTGTTTGTTGTGTTGCGACTCCCAAGCAAATTGAAGAAATCAAATTCTTGAGGCAAAATAATCCTTATTCTAACACCTATAATCCTGGGTGGAAGAATCATCCCAACTTCGCTTGGAAAGATCAACAACAACAACAAGGCCCTCAGAAAGCGGAGTGGGAAGTAGCTATCGAGAGATTGGCTGGACAATGCTCTCAATTTCAAGAAGAGACAAGAAACAACCATAGGAACACCACAGCTTCAATCAAAAATCTAGAAGTTCAGGTGGGTCAAATAGCACAACACCTCACTCTACAGGCACAAGGTAACTTTCCGAGTTCAACTGTGAAAAATCCGAAAGACCAAGAGAAGATTAATGCAGTTACAACAAGGAGCAAAAGAGTGGCTGAATCTGAAAAAGAAAAAGAGGAAATAGATGACCCTATGTTAATAGAGGTGGATTTGGAAATAAGAGAAAATCCGAAAGAACCAGAAGTTGTGATACCACCGGTTAAACCAGTTGAAGAAAAAAATAAGAAAGATGCTGAACCGGTGATCAAACTACCTTTCCCCTCCAGAGTGACAAAGAAGAAGTCAAAAGAGAAAGATTTTGAGAAGTTCACTGCCTTGTTCAAAAAGTTAGAGGTAAATCTACCATTCTTCGAAGCACTTGAGCACATGCCCTTGTATAGGAAATTTATGAAGGAGGTGATGGCGAAAAAGAGATCAGTGGAAGGAGAACAAAAGATTTCAACTGAGAAGTGCGGTTTAGTCTCGTCAGCAAGAAAGATCCCAATAAAGAGGAAAGACCCGAGAGCGGTGGCGATACCATGCACTATCAATAATATAACATTTAAAAAGGTACTCCTCGATTCTGGTTCTAGTGTGAGTTTAATGCCTTTGTCCATTTTCAAAAAGCTTGAATTGGAAAAGATTAGTGAGAGTAAGACACAGTTAAGGTTTGCTGATCACACCATTAAGAAATCATATGGGGTAGCTGAAGATGTACTCGTGGAAGTTAATAAGTTTGTGTTCCCTGTTGACTTCCACATCATGGACATTCCAGAAGACGAAGAAACTCCTATCCTTCTTGGGAGGCCATTTTTGTCGACAAGCCGCTGCAACCTCGACATTGAAAAGGGGACACTAACGCTGAGATCTTTTGATGAAGAAGTAACCTTGAAGATGTTAGGAGTTAAGAAACTTAGGGCGGTTGTAAATGATCAAAATTCTGGTGGTATGACAGAAAGTGAGAAAAAAGACAAAAAGCCTGAGCAGCTCCAAGAAAAAGTTTCAAGCATAGCATCTCGGGTAGAAACAACTCATGAAGCTATCAAAAGTCCGAAGAAGGCTAAGAAAGTCAAGAAGAATGTGGTAAGTGAATTGAAGAGAAAAGTTGTCCATGCCTTTCATCTTCATGAGTTTTTGGTTGCGGAGGTGAAAAGCAATCAGGTGTGGAATAGAAAATACCCTCCATAATAAAGGGTAATGGACCGTCAAGCCATGCGACGTTAAACGAAGCGCTTCGTGGGAGGCAACCCACAGTTTTAATAATTAATTTTTCTGTTTGTTTGTTTTATTTTCAGGAAATAAAAGGGGCATTTCAAGTGGAAGCTATGGAATGCACTACCCTCTGTGAGTCACCTCTCTCGGGCTTGTTCTAAAACATTGAGGTCAATGTTTTGTTCAAGTCTGGGGGAGGTTTTACTCTTTGCACTTTAATTTATATTGCTTCTATAATATGTGTAAGACTTACAAAATCATTCTCCCAAATTTTAACCGAAATTTTTATTTTTGAAGAGTTTTGATCTTAAAGAGCGACCGGGAATAGTATATAGAGATGAAGGGAGGATTGTTTGAGGACAGGAATTTCAGAATAATGTGACAAGAAGAGGTTTGGTTAAACACCCTTGGTTCCTTAAATGAAATACGAGTCCAACGTGTAGATTTGCACCATAGTACTTGTATCCTGAGAAGTACTCCTCGAGTAGTTTATTGATACAGTCTGGCGTAATTCAGATTCACATGCATGATGATTGGTTGAAAAAAATAAAGGATATAAGGTTGGCACCAAATGATGAAAAGGCGGTAAAAGGCAACCGGCTCGCTAAGTTGGGTAACCCTTACCCGGTTATTCAGCCCAAAGGAGGTTGATCCCCAAACGTCGTCCAAAAGGACAATATACAACTGTAAAGTTTGAAAATTTCATCGGTAATAAGAAAGTAGCAAATGCTGCTCGTTTGGTGCCAGAAAAAGAAAATATAAAGTCTTGATCTGTCTCATGCATGTGATGATTATTAAGAGAAATACAGTGCCGTAATGTGATTGTCCGAATGAAAGAGGAGGAAAATCGGAAAGAGACTTAAGTGCAAAGCGTAGTTGGAGAGGTATCTAAAAGGGGAGCTTAAGGTTTAAAGTGGGATCAGAAACTCGTCGCGTCATGTGAATGCCGGACCAACTGTTTCTTGATCAATAAAACTGGATATCTCACGTATGAATACCGATGTGCCTTGAAGGTCATTAACTCTTGTAATTGTCGCTTGAGGTCAAGCAACGGTTTAAGTTTGGGGGAGTTTGATCAGTGGTTTTCACACGTATTTTTACCGCTATTTTTAGTTGTCTTTGAAGTATTTTATTTTATGTTTTAATTCATTATTCGTCATTTTATGCGTTGGTTTTGTGTTTAAGTGTTTGCAGACTCAGATGAATGAAGTGGAGAAAATCAGTGAAAAAAGTGAAGAAACTGAGGAAAAGCACACATGCTGGTCAAATGCGTCCCTGGACGCGTTTCCTAGGTCCACACGCGTCCAGCAAGAGAAAAATGCACCTCCTGCCCACACGCGTCCCTGGACGCGTTTCCTGAGCCCACACGCGTGTCCAGACGCGTCCCAGACTACCAGACGCGTGCCCACACGCGTCCCAGCTGCCAAAATTGCAAAGAAAACTTCCCCTCTGCCCAAACGCGTCCCAGGACGCGTGTCACAGCACCAGACGCGTTCCCACACGCGTGTGCACGTGATTTTTGGGCCTGTTTTGCTGAAAAGCCCAGAATGACAGTAATAAAAGAACCAGATTGCGTTTGGACAAGGGTTGGACAGTTTTGGGTGCGAAAATACATTGGAGAAGCTGGAGAATTCAGATTCTAAGCAAGGAATGAAGATTTCCATGAGCATTCGCGATTGAAGATTTGATTCCCTTTGTTTATCTGTAATGTCTACAATTCAAACTATGATTTTTATTATTGTTATGAGTAGCTAAACCCCCCATTGCTAGGGGGTGATCTTGATTCTGAATGTGATAACTTTATTTCTTTGATGCAATAACAATTTGGTTTTCATATAATTGGTTTGTTTTACATCTGTTCTTTATGCCTTAACCGTCGGGCAAACGGATAATGAAATTGTATGAATGAATTTAGCTGGACAGCAATTGTTCATTGACATGAGTAAGAACATAGGATAATAATTATCACCTAGGACTAGGGATATTTTATCTTAACCGGAAATTCTTGGTATTGGAATGCTTGATCATAATTATAATTATCTATGGACATAGTAATTAGGTTGTGACGTCAAAGATCTTTTCACTAAGGCCTTAGGATTAGATATTCTTGAGAACCGGTAACCAATTGTGAAACTATGTTATTGTATTGAGAAGGATAGTTGTTACAGGAAGAATCATTCACCGGCCCCTAGCAACCTACTCATCTCCGTTCATCGTTTTCATATTCTGCTTATTTACATTATTTGCAAAACCAACCAAACAAACCTTTTGAACTTTTGTTTAATTGATATACTGATAAAACTCTATATCGTCAAGCAGTCCTTGAGATTCGATACTTGGGATTTTCCCATTACTACTACATAGGCAAACTAGTACACTTGTTATTTTACCGATTCAGCGATCCCCGAGATTTGTTTCTCAACCTGGAACCAGACAACCCTTCCAACCGTTCTATTCAAATAGATCGACCACCCTTGAGCCTCCGTCTTCGTTTTTGGTTTGAAACCATAAGCACCCAAGTCATCAGAGTCCACAGAAGATTTACACAGAACTTCCATTTCTGATGAAGGAATGTAGCGAGTTTTCAGTGGAGAAACCTCTTGAGAGGAACTTGAAGACGGATTCATGGTGAATGCTAGGTTGAAGATGAATAAACTAGGGTTTATGCAAAATGCAGATAGAGAGAGAGAGAGAGAGAGAGAGAGAGAGAGAGAGAGAGAGAGAGAGAGAGAGAGAGAGAGAGAGAGAGAAATAAATAGAGGGAAAAGAAACGTTTGAAGAGTATAAAAAGAAACTGAAATGGTGACTGCCATTTAATGTTACATGACGTGAGGAGAGATAATAATGACAAAAGAAGTGATTAGCACAGTTACCTAAGTAGGCGTCCCCTCAACTGCACGCACGCTTGTCCAGAATTAGTGAACACGTGTTTACCGTCTGGATAGCCAGTTACAGCTGTTTTACTTTTAAAGAGATTCTGAGTCAACTTAGACAATGAAACGTTAGTAATAACAGAATCACTACTTCTAATTGATCACAATCAGAACTTCTTATAAAAGACTAATCCAATCTCATTTCAGAAGATACTCATACATAAGATCTTCTCATCTTCTCATTCTGGGCATAAATCCATACTGATATTCTTCAGAATGAACTTAAACCTATCTTCAGCAAGGGGTTTTGTAAAGATATCAGCCCATTGATGGTCTGTATCCACAAAGATTAAAGATATAACACCCTTCTGAACATAGTCCCTTATGAAATGATGTTTAATCTCAATATGTTTAGCTTTTGAATGTAAGATAGGATTCTTAGATAAACATATAGCAGAAGTATTATCACAGAAAATAGGAATGTTACTCTCATATATCTGATAATCTTCTAGCTGACTTCTCATCCAGAGCATTTGTGTGCTACATCCAGCAGCAGCAACATATTCTGCTTCTGTTGTTGAGAGGGCAATAGTAGCTTGCTTCTTGCTGTACCATGAGATCAGATGACTTCCAAGAAATTGACAACTTCCAGAAGTGCTCTTTCTTTCTATTCTATCTCCAGCATAGTCAGCATCACAGAATCCTACTAAGTTGTAATCTTTGGATCTTCTGTAAACTAAACCAACATTAGTAGTACCTTTCAGATACCTCAGAATTCTCTTAACCGCAGTTAAATGAGATTCTCTTGGATCTGATTGGAATCTAGCACACAAACAAACACTGAAGAGAATGTCAGGTCTAGAAGCAGTTAGGTATAGAAGAGATCCAATCACACCTCTGTACAACTTCTGATCTACCTTCTTACTTACCTCGTCCTTACCTAGGACACATGTTGGATGCATAGGAGTTTTGGCTTCTTTACTTTCAGAAGGATTAAACTTCTTCAGAAGTTCTTTCACAAACTTCATTTGATGAACATAGGTTCCATCAGAAGTTTGGTTGATTTGAATCCCTAGGAAATACTTGAGTTCTCCCATCATGCTCATTTCAAATTCAGCCTGCATAGACTCAGCAAACTCCTTTCCAAGTGTAGCATTAGATGTTCCAAAGATAATATCATTAACATATATTTGACATATTAAAATATCCTTTTTAAAGGTTTTACAAAAAAGAGTAGTGTCCACTTTTCCTCTAGTGAAACCATTTTCCAGAAGGAAAGAACTTAAACGTTCATACCAAGCTCTAGGAGCTTGCTTCAATCCGTATAATGATTTCTTTAATTTAAAAACATGATTTGGAGACTTGGAGTCTTCAAAACCAGGAGGTTGATGGACATAAACTTCTTCATCTATATAACCATTTAAGAAGGCACTCTTAACATCCATCTGATAAAGAGTGATGTTGTGTTGAGTGGCAAGAGAAATTAATAGACGAATAGATTCTAACCTTGCCACTGGTGCAAAGGTTTCTGTATAGTCAATCCCTTCTTGCTGACTATAACCCTGAGCCACCAGTCTGGCTTTGTTTCTTACCACTTCACCTTTCTCACTCAGCTTGTTTCTGAAAACCCATTTTGTTCCTATAATATTGAATCCTTTAGGTCTTGGAACAAGATCCCAAACATCATTCCTTGTAAACTGATTTAACTCTTCTTGCATGGCAATTATCCAGTCTGTATCTTCTAGAGCTTGATCAACAGAAGTTGGCTCGATCAGAGAAACCAGACCTAATTGACATTCAGCATTGTTCTTGAGGAATGCTCTTGTTCTGATAGGATCATCTTTCTTTCCAATAATGACATCTTCTGAGTGAGCAGATGTGAGTCTAGATGATCTTCTGACTGTTGGTTCTTCAGAAATCCTGAGATTCTCTAAAGATGCAGCAACTTGATCTTCTGATCCATTGCTTCTGAGACTGCCAGCTTCTGCAGCTTTGCTTCTTGGTTCTACTGCTTCTGATATATCAATATCAAAATCTGCAAAATTCTCAAACTGCTTTGGTTTTTCAAGACCAAGCTTATCATCAAACCTGATATTGATTGATTCTTCTACAATCAATGTTTCAGTATTGTATACTCTGTAGCCTTTAGAGCGTTCAGAATATCCAAGAAGGAAACACTTTTGTGCTTTAGAATCAAACTTACCAAGATGATCTTTAGTATTCAGAATAAAACATACACATCCAAAAGGATGGAAATATGAAATGTTGGGCTTTCTGTTCTTCCACAATTCATAAGGAGTCTTATTTAGAATAGGTCTGATAGAGATTCTATTCTGAATATAACACGCAGTGTTTATTGCTTCTGCCCAGAAATGCTTAGCCATATTGGTTTCATTAATCATGGTTCTGGCCATTTCTTGTAGAGTCCTATTCTTTCGCTCTACAACTCCATTTTGCTGTGGAGTTCTAGGACAAGAGAAATCATGGGCAATACCATTTTCTTTGAAGAACTCCTCAAAGAATTTGTTCTCAAATTCACCACCATGATCACTTCTAACCTTTATGATTTTACACTCTTTCTCAGATTGGATCTGAGTGCAGAATTCAAAGAACACTGAATGAGACTCATCCTTGTGTTTCAAGAACTTTACCCATGTCCAGCGGCTATAATCATCAACAATGACTAATCCATATTTCTTCCCTCTGACAGATGCTGTTTTGACTGGGCCAAACAGATCAATGTGCAAGAGTTCTAACGGCCTTGAGGTAGAAACAAAATTCTTAGACTTGAATGCAGGTTTGGAGAACTTGCCCTTCTGACATGCTTCACAAAGAGCATCTGATTTGTATTTCTGATTTGGGAGTCCTCTGACCAGATTTAGTTTGTTAATCTGAGAAATCTTTCTCAAACTAGCATGTCCTAATCTTCTGTGCCAGACCCATTGCTCCTCAGAAACAGACATAAGACAAGTCACCTTCTGCTTCTCAAGATCAGAAAGATCAATCTTATAAATGTTGTTCTTTCTCTTGCCTGTAAATAGGATTGAGCCATCCTTCTGACTTACAGCCTTGCAAGACTTTTGATTGAAGATTATATCATAACCATTGTCACTTAATTGACTTATGGACAATAAGTTATGCGTTAATCCTTCTACAAGAAGTACATTAGTTATGGAAGGAGAGTTACCAAGACTTATGGTTCCAGAACCAATGATTTTGCCCTTCTGATCTCCTCCAAACTTGACTTCTCCACCTGGCTTAAGCACCAGGTCATGGAATGTAGACTTTCTTCCCGTCATGTGTCGCGAGCACCCAGAGTCCAGGTACCATGTCATTTTGCTTTTTGTCCTCTTTGCCGCCAAGGATATCTGCAACAGAAATTATCTTCTCCTTAGGTACCCACAATTTCTTGGGTCCTTTCTTGTTAGTTCTCCTCAAGTTCTGATTGAACTTGGATTTAGCAAAATATTTAACAGGAGGAACAGCATGATATTCTTTAGGTTTGTCAGCATGATATTTCTTAGGATGTGTCACATGCTTCTTGGTGTGAACAGTGTTAAACTTCTGTGCATGTGAAGTGAGCCTAATATCATGTGCATGGCCATATTTGAACTAATCATACAATGGCTTGTATGTGATCTTCAGATCATCAACAGGTTCAAATTTATGTGAGGTATCACCCTCATAGCCAAAACCAAACCTTCTGTTTCCAGAAACACCATATATCATAGAAGCAAGATGACTTCTGCCAATACTTCTAGATAAGAACTTTATGAAGCTCGAGTCATATGCTTTCAGAATATGATTCATGCTAGGAATGGATTTTTCTGTTTCAGAAGAAGATCCACTATCTTTGGATAGATTTAACACTTTTTCCTTCAGTTCAGAATTTTCCAATTCCAGCTTCTTAGTTTCAAATTCAAACTGCTTTTTCAGCTTTTTGTATTTGATACTAAGATGAGCCTTGAGTTCCAGAAGTTCTGTTAAACTGGAAACTAACTCTTCTCTAGATAGTTCAGAAAATACCTCTTCAGAATCTGATTCTGATGTAGATTCTGATCCATCATCTTCTGTAGGCATCAGCGCGAAGTTGGCCTGCTCTCCTTCAGAGTCTGATTCTGATTCTGATTCAGAATCATCCCATGTTGCCATAAGACCTTTCTTCTTATGAAACTTCTTCTTGGGATTCTCCTTCTGAAGTTTTGGACACTCGTTCTTGTAATGTCCAGGCTCATTGCACTCATAGCAGACAGCCTTCTTCTTGTCAGATCTTCTGTCACCAGAAGATTCTCCTCGTTCAAATCTCTTTGAACTTCTGAAGCCTCTGAACTTCCTTTGCTTGCTCTTCCAGAGTTGGTTTACCCTTCTGGAGATCATGGACAGTTCATCTTCCTCTTCAGATTCTGATTCTTCAGGATCTTCTTCTCTAGCCTGAAAAGCGTTAGTGCATTTTTTAACATTTGATTTTAACGCAATAGACTTACCTTTCTTCTGAGGCTCGTTTGCATCCAGCTCTATTTCATGGCTTCTCAAGGCACTGATAAGCTCTTCCAACGAAACTTCATTCAGATTCTTGGCAATCTTGAATGCAGTCACCATTGGACCCCATCTTCTGGGTAAGCTTCTGATAATCTTTTTTACATGATCAGCCTTGGTGTAGCCTTTATCCAGAACTCTTAATCCAGCAGTTAGCGTTTGAAATCTTGAGAACATTTTCTCAATGTTTTCATCATCCTCCATCTTGAAGGCTTCATATTTCTGGATTAGAGCAAGAGTTTTAGTCTCCTTGACTTGAGCATTTCCCTCATGGGTCATTTTCAATGACTCATATATATCATGGGCAGTTTCCCTGTTAGATATCTTCTCATACTCAGCATGAGAGATAGCATTCAGCAAAACAGTCCTACATTTATGATGATTCTTGAAAAGCTTCTTCTGATCATCATCCATTTCTTGCCTTGTAAGCCTTACGCCACTGGCTTTCACTGGATGTTTGTAACCATCCATCAGAAGATCCCATAGTTCACCATCTAGACCAAGAAAGTAACTTTCCAGTTTATCTTTCCAGTATTCAAAGTTTTCACCATCAAATACTGGTGGTCTAGTATAACCATTGTTACCATTGTTTTTCTCTTCCTGAATCTTTTCTAAACACGGTTAAGTGCTTGCACCTTAGAACCGGCGCTCTGATGCCAATTGAAGGATAGAAAAACACTTAGAAAGGGGGGGTTTGAATAAGTGTAGTCTAAAATCTTGAATGATAAAAACAATTTGCACAGTTATTTTTATCCTAGTTCGTTGTTAACTAAACTACTCCAGTCCACCCCCACGGAGTGATTTACCTCACCTGAGGATTTAATCCACTAATCGCAACAGATTACAATGGTTTTCCACTTAGCCCACGACTAAGTCTTCTAGAGTTTCCTGATCACAACCTGATCACTCTAGGAACAAATGCTTAGACACAAGCTAAGACTTTCTTAGAGTATCCTGACCACCACGTGATCACTCTAATTACAACTGCTTAGACACAAGCTAAGACTTCCTAGAGTATCCTGATCAACACTTGATCACTCTAGTTACTTACATATTAATGTAATCAATTCTAAGAGTATTACAATTACTTCTGAAAAGTTATAATCACAACAGTGATATTTCTCTTAACGTTTAAGCTTAATCTCACTAATATATTACAACAGCAATGTAGTGAGCTTTGATGAAGATGAAGTTTGAGAGCTTTGATTTGAACAGCGTTTCAGCAAGTTAATATTCACAGGAATCGTCAACCTTGCTTCTCATCAAAACTTCATATTTATAGGCACTTGAGAAGATGACCGTTGGGAGCATTTAATGCTTTGCGTATTTCGTACAGCATTGCATTTAATGTTTCACGCTTTTGTCAACTACCTCGAGCCTTGTTCACGCTGTGTCTACTGACGTTGCCTTTAATAGCTTCCAACGTTCCTTTTGTCAGTCAGCGTAGCCTTCCACCTGTACTTTCTTCTGATCTAATGTTTGTGTATACAACGTTTGAGTATCATCAGAGTCAAACAGCTTGGTGCATAGCATCTTCTTGTCTTCTGACCTTGAAGTGCTTCTGAGCGTGATACCATAAGAACTTCAGTGCTTCTGCTTCTGATCTCAAGTTCTTCTGATGCTTCCATAGACCCATGTTCTGATTCTGCCTTGACCATCTTCTGATGTCTTGCCAGACCATGTTCTGATGTTGCATGCTGAACCTTCTGAGTCAAAGCTTCTGAGCGCTGATTTGTGCATACTCTTTATATATTTCCTGAAAAGGAAATTGCAATGTATTAGAGTACCACATTATCTCACACAAAATTCATATCCTTGTTATCATCAAAACTAAGAATATTGATCAGAACAAATCTTGTTCTAACAAGTAACACGAGTGGTTAGAGTGGTTAGGCGCTCATTCATCAAGGTTTGATTTTCAATTTGTTGAAGACGCATAGCCTCCATCAACTGTGTAATGTTTGAGCCGGCAGTTTGAGCATCCACATCTTCATCTTCATCTTCATCTTCACCTGAAATATCCTCCTCTTCCTCAATGTTCATTTCATCCTCATCTTCTCTATTGAGATCCGGATTGTTGCCTCGTAGAACAGCACCATAGGCACCCGTGGCGCGATTGTAAAAGAATCCCATCATATTCAGTGTCTTCTTTGTGAATTCTTGGTCAATGGATATGGTCTTCTTTGGAAGCCGCTGAGATGGAATATTGACTTTATTAAGCACCCATTGGATGAGAGATGCATATCCGATAGCGGTGCCTCTACCTGATTCCTTTAATTCAAACATACGCTTCACAATAAGATGGGGCCAATTGACCGGAATTCTGCTCTTGATCAACCAAACCAAGTACACTTCTTGTTGGTCAACACGAGAATATCCACCTTGTTTAGGTCGGATGATTCGTGCCACAATCCATTGTAGAATTCTGTCAACAATGTTTAAGAGACCTGTAGTAGCGGATCGAGGAAACAAATTGCTTTGGACTATATGGTCAGCATGAGGGCGCCGCAACATGTTGTTCAGAGCAACATTATAGTCAAATTGGGTCATCACATTTGTATCAGTTACCGTGACGGCATTCTCACGGAGTGGAAACAGACCCAATTGCCTCCAAGTGTTGTCGGTGATGGCGTATGTGGTTGTACCCATCTGAAAGTTGAAGGAACTCCCTTGGAAGTGTCCTTGCATACCATTATAGAAAACCCTTACCAGATCCTCATTGTACTCATTGCTTAGTTCAAGAAAAGTACCCAAATTTTGAGCTTCAAGTAGTTCCATTACCTGTTGAAGATGAAGTCTTCGTAGAGTTCCTGTGAATAGCATGAATTGTTTGATGACTTTTCGGTTTCTGAAATGGGAAGAGTAGGATTCCATAAGAGCATCAGGAATGAGAGACAAGGCATCCTCTACTTCAGGTTGTTGTTGAGAGGAAGAGTCTTCTCTGCTTGCTCTCTTTCTCAGTGATTTGTGGGAAGCCATGGATGAGTGAGAGAGAGGAGATGAGTGATGCTTAGGGTTTTTGGGAGAGGGTCGGCGCAAGAGGAGAAGGAAGATACTGAAATTGCTTTGTGTTCCCTTTTAAAATGTAACCTAATTTTGAAGTTTTGCGAGCGATGCGTCGACCTATGCAGTGGATGCGTCGACGCATTAGCCTTAAATTTTTAAAATTTATTTTTGAGTAGGTCGACTCACATAAAGAGTAGGTCGACCTAAGGCTTGCAAATTTCAAATTTTGGCTGTATGCAAAGAATGTATGCATGTTATGACCAAATCTTGCATAGAATACACATATTGATGAACACATTTCAACTTTACCATAGTGATACATTACCATGAAGTGAATTTAAGGTTGAAACGATATTACCTTTACACAAGGGAGATGAGAAACAACCCCTCACATATCTTTTAATGAACACTTCAAACATTGTGAGAGCATAGATAATGATAATAAATAAAGCATATGCAACTACTCATAGTTACAGACTATCCGATATATCAAGGACGCCAAGTTCCCTACGGATGTGAAAGAAGGGCTCGGTAGCTAGTGGTTTTGTAAAGATGTCGGCAAGTTGATTTTTGCTATCAACATGCTCAAACACTACATCACCCTTCTCAACATGATCCCTAAGGAAATGATGTCGTATTTCTACGTGTTTAGTGCGAGAGTGTAAGACCGGATTTTTGGTTAGATTGATAGCACTTGTGTTATCACAAAAGATAGGAATATGATCAAGCTTGACATTGAAGTCAAGTAATTGTTGCTTGAGCCAAAGTATTTGAGCACAACAATTACCAGCCGCCACATATTCCGCCTCGGCGGTTGACAAAGCAACTGACACTTGTTTCTTGCTATGTCAACTAACCAAGGAATTTGAAAAAAAGTGACATGTTCCACTAGTGATTTTCCTATCCAATTTGCACCCGGCAAAGTCGGAATCGGAATATCCAACCAAAGAGCAATCACTACCTTTGGAGAACCATAAGCCATGCTTAGTTGTACCTACAAGATACCTAAGTATGCGCTTAACGGCTTTTAAGTGAGACTCCTTGGGACATGATTGATATCTTGCACACATGCATACACTAAACATAATATCGGGACGAGAAGCGGTAAGGTAAAGTAGGGAGCCGATCATACCTCTATACCTTTTTACATCAACCGGCTTACCATGTTCATCCCGATCAAGATTTACCGCGGTAGGCATAGGAGTGTCAATGGCCTTGGACTTTGCCATATCAAACCGTTTGATGAGTTCTTGACAATACTTTTTTTGACTCACAAATGTTCCTTCTTTTAGTTGCTTTATTTGTAGTCCAAGGAAGAAGTTTAGTTCACCCATCATGCTCATTTCAAATTCTCCCTGCATAAGCTTAGAAAACTCCTTTACAAGAGTCATGTTAGTAGAACCAAAGATAATATCATCCACATACACTTGAACTAATATTGAATGCTTTTCATGTCTCTTAATGAATAGGGTAGTATCAACTTTCCCTCTTGAGAAACCTTGATTAATTAGAAAATTGCTAAGTCGCTCGTACCAAGCTCTATGAGCTTGTTTTAAACCATACAAGGCACGCTTAAGTTTATAAACATAATCAGGATAATTAATGTTTTCAAATCCGGGAGGTTGAGATACATAAACCTCTTCATTAATAAACCCATTTAGAAATGCACTCTTAACATCCATTTGATAAAGCTTAAAGTTTTGTGAACATGCAAATGCAATTAACAAGCGAATTGCCTCAAGTCGGGCGACCGGAGCATAGGTCTCCTCATAGTCGATCCCTTCCTCTTGGCTATACCCTTGAGCAACAAGATGGGCCTTGTTGCGAGTGATGATACCGTTTTCGTCTAGTTTGTTCCTAAACACCCATTTAGTGCCAATTACTCGATGGTCTCGCGGAGGAGGGACAAGGTCCCAAACCTCATTTCTCTTAAATTGGTTTAGCTCTTCTTGCATAGCTAAATACTAATGCTCATCGACTAATGCATCTTTTGAGTTTTTAGGCTCAATTTGAGAGACGAAAGAATAATAAAAACAAAAGTTACTTATCCTTGACCATGTTGTCACCCCTTTTGATATGTCTCCTAGAATGTTCTCCATAGGATGGTCCTTAGAAGATTTCCATGCAAGAGGAAGATCACTCTTCTCACTTGGTTGATCTTCTACTTTCTCTATAGGTGTTTGATCCACTTCCTCTTCATTATTCTCGGGTAAGAGGGATTCTTTATCTTTCTCAAGCTTGGCATCCGGATCATTAAGTAAACTCTCAGTTGAGACACCTGCACCATTAAGAACACTACCTTTTCCGGCAATTTTCGGACAAGACTCATTAAAAGAGACATGTACGGGCTCTTCAACAATATGTAACCTTTTGTTGTATACTCTATAAGCTTTACTAGATTGAGCGTATCCTAGAAAGATACCCTCATCCGCTTTTGCATCAAACTTGCCAAGACTTTCTTTTCCATTGTTTAGAACAAAGCATTTACATCCAAATACATGAAGATGAGAAATGTGTGGTTTTCTCCCTTTCAAGAGTTCATACGGTGTTTTGTTTAGAATAGGACGTATCAGGATCCTATTCAGAACATAACAAGCCGTATTAATGGCATCGGCCCAAAAATATTTTGGAAGTCCATGTTCAGTAATCATAGTTCTCCCAAGTTCTTCCAACACTCGATTTTTACGTTCCACAACTCCATTTTGTTGGGGAGTTCGTGGTGCGTAGAAATTATGATTAATGCCATGATTGCCACAAAACTCTTCAAAGAGATGGTTTTCAAACTCACCTCCATGATCACTTCGGATGGATACTATGTTAGTGTTTAATTTATTTTAAATAAACTTGGCAAATTTCTCAAATGCGGAGAAGGTGTCACTTTTATTTGCTAAGAAAATCGTCCAACAATATCTAGAAAAGTCATCAACTATGACATATCCATAATAGTTTCCACCTAGACTTTTTATTCTAGATGGTCCAAAGAGGTCCATATGGAGAAGTTCAAGAGGTCTTGTAGTTGAAACAATGTTTTTAGATTTAAAAGAGATCCTCGTTTGCTTCCCCATTTGGCACGCATCACATAAGTGATCTTTGGAAAACTTTATTTTAGGTAGGCCGGACACTAAGTCTTTTGAGACGATTTTATTAAGCAAATCAAAGTTGACGTGAGCTAAACGTCTATGCCAAAGCCATGAGTCTTCACTTATAGTTGCTAGACATTTTGCATCAATTAAGGATACATCATTTAGATCAAGCATGTATACATTATTTACCCTCAGGCCTTTGAACACATCATCTTTCTTGTCATCATTTCGAATTATGCAACTTTATTTAGAAAATGATACTGAGTATCCTTTGTCGCATAATTGACTGATGCTAATAAGATTGTGTTTAAGGCCCTCAACTAGAAGGACGTCAGAGATAGTAGTAGAAGAGGGATTACCTACACTACCTTTACCGAGTATTGCTCCCTTGTTGTTATCACCATAGGTCACAAATCCTTTCTTCTTAGCCACAAAGTCATAGAATAAAGATAAGTCACCCATCATATGTCTTGAGCATCCGCTATCTAGAAACCATCTTCTCTCGAATGGCTCAAGACATTCCACCTACAAATTTAAACAAGGGAAATATGTACCCAATTTTCATTGGGTCCTTGTGTATTAGTGAAACAAAGGTTGCTCTTAGGAGTCCATTTGAAAATGCCTTTGGGAACCAAGAATCTCCTAAAGCGACATTTTTTAATGGTATGCCCCCTTTTGCAACAGTATAGACATCTTGAGTTTGAGTAGTCATCACATTTAGTAGATTGATCCTTTATCACATAAGTGTATCGTTGATACGGATTTATCATACTATTTTTTAAATGTGATCTATCAATAGCATATGTGATTTTTGGTTGTGAGGCCTTGTCTAATTTGGCTTTGATAGTTTTAACTTCTTTTTGCCAAATGTGACAAGTTTCACATCCTCCCCACTTAAACCAAGGACTCTTGTCAACAACGCTTGTGTCTTTGATACTTTTGATCATTGATTCCTTGAGAGTTTCTAATTCCTTTTCGGAATCGGAAACTTTCTTCTCAAGGTATTTGAAAATCCTTTTATTTGAAGCTAAGCGTTGAAATGCTTCTTTAGCTTCATGATGCAAGGTATCAAAGGCATGCTTTAATTCAAAATAAGACATGGCATCAACATTATTATATTTATCATGACTTACAATCTTTTTCTTCTTTTGATGTGCCATGAGACATAGGTTGATGGTTTCCTCTTCATCGCTTGAGCTTTCTTTGCTAGATGAATCACTATCACTTTCCCAAGCGATGTAAGCTCTTCTTCCTTTTGGTTGCTTCTTTTGAGGTTTACTCTTTGTCTTATCTTTCTTTAGAGAAGGGCAATCCGGTTTATAGTGACCGGGTTTTCCACAGTTGTAACAAGATCCTCTAGGTTTAGTCTTCTTGTACTCATCTTGCTTGTTAGGCTTTGATTGACGTCTATAATCAACTAGATTGTTGTCCGAATGCTTAATTTCATTCTTTCGAAGATATTTGTTGTATCTTCTTACGAATAATCCCATATCTTCATCCAGACTATCATCTTCATCACTAGACTCACTATCACATGTATCTTTGGTGGATGACTTAGAACTTGAAGCCTTTAGAGAGATAGACTTCTTTTCCGTGTCCTTTGACTTTTCTTTCTTTTCTTTCTTTTCGTGCTTGTTTAGGTTCATGAGGTCTTGCTCATGTTCTTCAAGCTTTCCGAATAGAGCTGTGAGATCCAATATAGTGAGATCATTGGCTTCTTTGATTGTCGTGACCTTCGGTTGCCATTCCCTACTAAGACATCTCAAAACTTTGTTAGTAGCTACGGCATTGGGAGTAATATGTCCCAAAGTGTGTAATCGATTGATAATGTGAGAAAATCTCTTTTGCATATCCGCAATGGTTTCACCTTGCTTCATATGAAAGAGATCAAACTCTTGCGTTAAAGTATTTATTCTAGCTAGTTTAACATCATTAGTTCCTTCATGGGCGACTTGTAATTCATCCCACATTGCCTTAGCCGATTGGTAATGCGACACACGAAAGTACTCATCGACCCCTAAGGAAGCTATAATCATGTTTCTAGCTTTCCAATCATACCCGTAATTTTTTTCATCTTTTTCATCCCTTTGTGCTTGAGGTTTAGGTCTTGTGATGCCAGCATCGTTGGTTATGGTGATAGCCATAGGACCATTGACGATGACATTCCAAATTTTTCTATCAACGGAGTTGATATGAATACACATACAGTCTTTCCAATAACTATAGTTTTCTCCAGTGAAAACAGGCGCTTTAGTATACGCCCCTTTTTGACCGTTCTCCATTTTCTTAAAAGTTATATCAAGCACTAGAATGAACCAGAGCTCGTGATACCACTTGTTAGATGATAGGACTGGTCTAGAGGGGGGTGAATAGACCACCTTTTTCCGACTTAAGAAAATTTTAGCTATTTGAAACGTGACTTCCCTGAATCACTTAATCGTCTAAAATTGATTATGTTATCGGGGACCGGATATGTGCACTAAACCGAACGGATGAAAATGTCAAGTGATGAATTACGTTTTAACGAATATCTCGATTGTCTCAATTACACACTATATGGTATATTACTCACAATGAACGTTTTCACTAAAATTTGAACAAAAATTTGATTGAGTAATTTTATCGAACACTTGCTGATCGATATTTTACCTAACCTTAGTTTTTGTTCAACAATGGAAATAAACAAAAACGAATGGAAATATGATAAAGTAAAGGCAATAAGGAACACGATATTTGTTTAGGCAGTTCCTCTATCGTCCTCGCAGGAGTACGTCTGCCCCTAATTTCAAGTGAAATTAGGAAAGTTTTATTAGATTGCAAAATGTTTAACAAGGATAGAAAGTACCAATCACCAACTACACACATGCAGTAAAATTGAATACAATTCGATCATCCCCTTGATTCAAGTTGAATCAAGTCAATGTCTAAGATCTTCACGATCAAGACCCCGATCGTTCCTTTCTCAATCCTCCGATTGTAGAAATTTTGTTGAGCGGATCTTCAATCCCTCAATCCCTTATGCACGGCTGAATTGATTACCAAAGCAAATCGATCGTCAAAAACCTTCGAACAAAATCTTTGATGAAG
Source organism: Vicia villosa (assembly GCF_029867415.1). NCBI lineage: Eukaryota > Viridiplantae > Streptophyta > Magnoliopsida > Fabales > Fabaceae > Vicia > Vicia villosa. The sequence goes on from NW_026706116.1 coordinate 130,698, forward strand.
AAGGAAAAACCCTAAGGTTTTATACAAGAAACACCCTCAACACTCTTCACTCGAACAAGATGAATGTCTATCGTCGAATCTCGAACAAGACAAATATCTACCGTCGAACCTTATCAACACACGTTCCTTACTTCGATCGAGAAAGATGATTATGTGTGATTCTCGATCAATAAGCGAAAGGTTGAAGATGAGAAGAGGCTGAGTCTATCTTTCACGTTTCTTGTTGAATTGCTTGAGAATGATCACTTGAGTATTAATACCACATACAATGCATAGGCCAAAATGAAAACAGCAGAAAACCCAATTTATTAGCGACAGGTCGACCTGCTCTCTGCATAGGTCGACCTATTGAATGCTTTGCACCTGAAAAATGAGCTATGTGTGATGCTTGCGTCGACCTGAAGGGTCGGCGTGTGCATACTCGTGGATTCCCCAAACGACCATGCGTCGACCTAAGAAAGCAATGCGTCGACGCATTCTATTTTTGCACTTGAGCAGCCAAAGTTTGATGCGTCGACCTGAAGAGTCGGCGTGCGCATTCCCGTGAATTCCTCAAATGCTAATGCGTCGACCTAAGAGGGTGATGCGTCGACGCATTCAGCCTTTACCTGAATTTTTTCATAAAGGTCTTGCAATAGGTCGACCTATGATGTGTGTGAGTCGACCTATTGGTGTTTTGTGGCCAAAAATGCTTGTCTTGGTTGCATGTGCTCGATTTCTATGATTCCACTTAAGTTGCGGTTGATTCACAATATTTTGACAGCATGAAAACAACACCTTGCCCTCACACAACTGTCGTGACTAACAATACAATGCACAACCAACTGTCGTGACTAACAACACAATGCACAACCAATTGTCGTGACTAACAATACAATGCATAACCAACTTTCGTGACTAACACCTCTAAGACTCAACTAGTCCTAGCCCTCTTGAGAAATCTGACTCAACTGGTCTCTCAACGAACAGTTACAAAATAACTTTAAAGTAGTGTTTCAGATTGCTTCTAATAAGCTTTAATCACAACTGTTATATTTCACTAAATTTTTAGTACAAGAGATATGAACTCAGAATAGTAAAGAAAAATTTCTTCTGCGAAAGAGTTCTTTGATTTGTAATTGCGTTCGTGCTCTTTCTTCTTTATATGTAAGCTTTTCTTTTGTTCGTCGTTGTTTTACACATGTATGTTCTTCATCAAGTGATCTTATATTTATAGCTTCAAATATTTGTCTGTTATCTTTAACTTTGGAGATAACATTAATTACTTGCGTGCTTGCTTTTTGTTTTTGTTTCTCCAATGAGCTGCATGTGCGTTGCTTCTTCAATCAACCTTGGGAATTGTTCCATTTGAGTGTTTCAGCCGTATTTTAATCATTATGTTTTTAACGGCATCTTATCTTCATTCAGAATTTTGCATCTATTCATAACTTCGGTTCTGACTTGAATATAACTTCTAATAGAGTTTGTTTTTCAGCGGATGGTGCATTCAGAAGTTACTTCATTAGAACTTTCAGTAGCTTTTCTTTTCAACGTTTGTTCATGTTCTAATGGCGCTTGTATTAGAACGTCTTCTGAAATGAGAAACATATAATTAGAGTACCACATTTACTTATACAAAATTTATTTACTTGTTATCATCAAAACACTAATATATGATTAGAATCAAACTATGTTCTAACAATCTCCCCCTTTTTGATGATGACAAAACATTTAAGTTCTGATCAGAAATTTTGTATATAAGAAGACAATCTCCCCCTGAGATGTATAATCTCTCCCTGAAATATATAGTCTCCCCCTAAAATAAATACTTAGAAGAAAAATTTAGAAGACAACTTCCCTGAGTATATTTTTCTCTTCAGCGTATCTCTTAAGAATATTTGGTTGTATTTCTTTTCAAAGTACTTCTTTAGAAGATCTATATGATTCTTTTTCAGAACATTATTTTCATATGATTTTCCTGTAACTTTTAGAAAAAAAGAGAACGGTACAACAATTCATTGTACACTTGTCAGTAACTGTTTTGAGATACATCTTTTAACTGTTAATTTTATCAAGTCAAAATTTCACTTATTAATTCTCAAATCAAAATTTTCCAATCAAACTCTTACTAATTCTCCCCCTTTTTGTCATAATCAAAAAACGTAATCAATTCAGTCTTAATCAGTATACTGAGAATGAAATGTTTAAGGTTTTGAGTTCAGGTAAGTTATTATGGTATCAAAATAGTTTATGTTCACCCCTTATATCAATAAAGAAAATGCAAAAGCAAGGAAATTTTTCATTAATGAAAAAAGAAGAGAGTACATTCACTAATAACTCAACTAAACAAAAAACTTCTAATAGTTAATGTGGAAGTCTTCACAAGTGAAGTAAAAAGCTTCACATGGCTCAGCAAACAGGACTTCGTCGCTGTTAGGAAAGTCAGCGTTGCGAAGGATTTCCACAAATTCTGCAAACTCGAATAGAGCTGCAAGGACTCGATCGTATGGAATGTAAAAGTTCTGACTGCATTTGAAAGCCAAGAGAGATTCTCTCAAATGCCCAAAAATGATGGCAGGAAGGTTGATTGGTCAACCTTTTTCAAGGTGATGGATTAGAAGACGATCTCTTGAATGCAAGATCTTCTGGAAGTTTCCTCGGGGCAACAGATTGAGGAGGACGAGACGAAAGGATACCCTTTTTGTAGGAGATAGAAAGAATGGATTGTTTAGAACTCGTCGAGAAGTCTTGTCGAGATCATTTGGGACACCAAATGCATTTACATAGTCAAAGTATATTAAACATGCAGCATTTGGATTGGATGGATAGCCAATGATGGCGGCGATGGATTCTTCGGTTAGGATGAAGGGAATCCCATGAATGCTCAGATTGTCATTGCTGACAGAAGCATTTTTCCAGAATTCTGTTACCAAATTGGTGACGATGGGACCACGAAGAAGAATGTTGTACTTTTCCCATCCTTGTTTTTTGAAGCAATCAAAGTAGTATTCATTACTTTAAGCCAACCAGAGAAATTTCTCTTTAAGGACAGTGAGGGTTGTTTGAGAAGCCATGAAGAGAATGATTATGTTTTTAGAGTAGCAACAAGAATTAGGTTTTGGAAGAGATAAAGATTATGGTGATGGATGTGAATATTTATAGAGGAATGAAGGAAGGAAGAACGCTAACGTATAACCTTATGCAATTAATGCATGAGATTGCATGCCTAAGAAACATAATGAGAAATATTGGAATACACAGAGGATAGAAGCATTATGATTAATGATATTAGGGGAAACGTAACAATTTAATACAACAGTTACCAAGAACTCGTGCCTTAATAGCTTGCATGCGTGACCTTTCAGAGATTTGAACACGTGTTCAATATCCTAAGGTTAGCATGATATAGTAGTTTTATGTAATGAACTTCTGAACCATGTTAGAAATGAACTTCTGAACCAAGTAGTTCAGATGTTTTTAAATGGTTTTACTTCTAACTTTTCAAGAGTTTAACAGTCAGATAGTTCAATTTAGGCAATGAAAGATTTAAAGGCAATTTAGAAATTTAACAAGACTTTATTCTGGACACATTTCCATACCAATACTTTTTACTATGAAATTGAATATATCTTCAGAAAGAGGTTTTGTGAAGATATCAGCCCATTGATGGTATGTATCAATGAAATTTAGACTTAGTATCCCTTTATGAATGTAGTCCCTAATGAAGTGGTGTTTAATTTCTATATTCTTAGCTTTATAATGCAGAATAGGATTCTTTGAAAGATAAATAGCTGAAGTATTATCACAGAAAATAGGAATCTTACGCTCATAGATGTGATAATCTTCTTATTGACTTTTCATCCATAGCATTTGAGTGCTACAACCTGTAGCAGCCACATATTCAACTTCTATAGTTGATAGTGCAATTGTAGCCTGCTCTTTGCTATACCAGGAGATCAGGTTCCTTCCCAGAAACTGAAAGCTTCCAGAAGTTCTTTTACGTTCCACTCTGTAGCAAAATCAGCATCACAATATCCTACTAACTTGAAATCTTTGGATTTTCTGTGGAGCAATCTAACATTAGTAGTACCTTTCAGATACCTCATAATTCGCTTGACAGCAATCAACTGAGATTCTCTTGTATCTGATTAGAATCTTGCACATAAACATACACTGAATAGAATATTTGGTCTAGATGCGGTTAGATAGAGTAGAGTTCCAATCATACCTCTGTAGAATTTCTGATCTACTTTCTTACTTACCTCGTCTTTTCCCAAAATGCATGTAGGATGCATTGGAGTTTTAGCTTCTTTACTTTCTGATAAACGGAATTTCTTCAGAAATTTTTTGGCATACTTTGTTTGATGTATGTAAGTTCCTTTAGAAGTTTGGTTAATTTGAATTCCCATAAAGAATTTAAGTTCTCCCATCATACTCATTTCAAATTTAGCTTGCATAGAATTAGAAAATTCTTTTCCAAGAGAAATATTAGAAGTTCCAAATATAATATCATCAACATATACTTGACAAATTAAAATATCATTTTTAAATGTCTTACAGAATAAAGTTGTGTCCACTTTTCCTCTTGTAAAATCTTTATCTAGAAGAAAGGAACTTAGTCGTTCATACAAAGCTCTGGGAGCTTGTTTCAAACCATATAAAAATTTTTTAAGTTTAAAAACATGTTCGGGATGCATTGAATCTTCAAAACTAGGAGGTTGATGGACATAAACTTCTTCTTCTATGTAGCCATTTAAAAATGCACTTTTGACATCCATTTGATACAAAGTGATGTTATTTTGAGCAGCAAATGAAATTAATAATCTAATAGATTGAAACCTGGAGACTGGAGCAAAGGTTTCATTACAGTCAATGCCTTCTTGCTGACTATATCCTTGTGCAACCACTCGTGCTTTGTTTTTGACGACTTTTCCTTGTTCATTCAGTTTGTTTCTGAATACACACTTTGTTCCAATGATATTGAATCTGCCAGGTCTTGGAACAAGATCCCATACATCATTTCTTGTAAACTGATTCGGATCTTCTTGCATTGCTATAATCCAATCAGTGTCTTGAAGAGCTTCATCTATAGAAGTTGGTTCCACCATAGAAACTAATCTAACTAGTGATTCTTCGCTGTTTCTGAGAAATGATCTAGTTCTGATGGGGTCATCTTTTTTTCCAAGTATGACATCTTCTGGATGAGCTGAGTTAAGTCTAGAAGATCTTTTCTGAGAGTTATCTTCTGAGATTCTCAAGTTCTTCATAGATGATGTAATTTGAGGATCTTCTGATTTGTCTTTGTCTTCAGGCTCTTCAGAGTTTGTAGATATAATTTCCATACCTGCAAAATTTTCAGCTTGCTTTGGCTCTTGATGGCCAAGCTTATCATCAAACCTAACATTGATTGATTCTTCAACGATCATAGTTTTTGTATTGTATACTCTATAACCTTTTGAAAGTCCAAAGTATCCAAGCAGAAAGCACTTTTGTGACTTAGAATCAAACTTGTTCAAATGTTCTTTAGTATTCAAAATATAACAAGTACATCCAAAAGGATGGAAATATGAAATGTTGGGTTTTCTGTTTTTCCACAATTCATAAGGAGTCTTTTCAAGAATAGGTCTTATAGAGATTCTATTTTGAATATAACACGCTGTGTTGACTGCTTCTGCCCAAAAATGTTTAGCCATATTGGTTTCATTAATCATGGTTCTAGCCATTTCTTGCAATGTCCTATTCTTTCTTTCAACTACTCCATTTGTTGAGGAGTTCTAGGACAAGAGAAATCATGAGAAATGCCATTTTCATTAAAGAACTTTTCAAAGAGATTGTTCTCAAACTCTCCACCATGATCACTTCTAACCTTTATGATTCTAAACTCTTTTTCATTTTGAACTTGGTTACAGAAGTCAACGAACACAAAATGTGACTCATCTTTGTGTTTTAAAAACTTAACCCAAGTCAATTTGCTATAGTCATCAACAATTACCAATCCATACTTCTTGCCTTTGATTGATGCAGTTTTCACTGGACCAAATAAATCAATATGCAGAAGTTCTAATAGTCTAGAGGAAGAGACAATATTCTTTGATTTAAAAGAGGGTTTTGAAAACTTTCCCTTCTGACATGCTTCACACAAAGCTTCTGAGTTGTACTTTAGATTGGGAAGACCTCTAACTAAATTACGTTTATTAAGCTTGGATATTCTCCTCATGTTAACATGTCCCAATCTTCTATGCCAAACCCTTTGCTCATCGTTAACAGACAGAAGACAAGTGACTTTCTGAGATTTTAGATCAGAGAGATCAATTTTATAAATGTTGTTCTTTCTCTTGCAAGTAAATAGGATTGATCCATTTTTCTGACTTACAGCTTTACATGATTTTTGATTGAAGATAATATCATAACCGTTGTCACTTAATTGACTTATGGACAACAAGTTGTGTGTTAATCCTTCTACTAATAAAACATTAGTTATGGAGGGAGAGTTACTATTACCAATGGTTCCGGAACCAATAATATTTCCTTTTTGATTTCCTTCAAATCTAACGTCTCTGCCAACTTTAAGCTCCAGACTTTGGAACATAGACTTTTTTCCCGTCATATGTCGCGAGCATCCAGAGTTCAGGTACCATGACTGGTATTCAACTTTGCTGTGAAGTACATCTGCAACATAAATTATTTTTTCCTTAGGTACCGACATCTTTCTGGGTCCTCTTTTGTTAGAGTTTCTAAAGTTCTATTTGAACTTTGGTTTAGCATGGAAATTTTTAGAGTAATATGTATATTTGATATCATGTGTGTGACCAAAACTAAATTGTTTATGCAATGGTTTATATGTGATATTCATTTCATCAACAGGTTTAGGTTGGTATGTTTCTTTCCCTTCGGGAGTTTCATATCCAATTCCTTTTCTGTTGTTTCTACTCACACCATAGATCATTGAAGCCATCTTGCTTCTATCTATGTGTAATACGGTGAACTGACTTTATTTGAAATGTACGGTAAGCAAGAGTCGCCACTGACTTTTATTTTATCCAAATTAACATAAAGGCTAAAAGAACAGGAAAAACCTTTTAAATAAAAACTGAGTTCGGGGGGTAATTTATGCAAAGGGAAGGTGTAAGGCACCTTTTGCATCCATGGTTATCCATGGGCTCTTAATTGCTTTGCTCTTTAGTTTTGAAGCCAAAAGTTCAGAAATGTAGAAGAAGAGAATACGGACTTTAGCTCGTAAATGAGCGTATCCTTGAGAGTGTTTAGAAAATAGAGTAGAAAAAGATTTTTAGAGCAAGGCAATTAGGAGCAATTACCTGGTTAGATGAAAAATGTTCTTTAGCCTTTCAGGGTGAAAGGGTCTATCCATGCCATAAGAGGGCAGGAAGTCTTTCGTTTGGATGTTAAAGGGTCATCGAATCATCGTTCGCCATAAGACTGTCTCATGCCATAGAAGGGCGGGTAATCTAAGGGAAGGATCAGAATAGCCATCTTCGTTAGGCAACCAGAGGATACCTCAGCACTTCGTAGGCAACTTCGAGGGACGAGGTCATATTTGGCGAATCGAAGGCAGCATCATTAGGGACTTATGACCTTGAGAATGGATTGAGGGTAACATTGCTGAGGTATCCTCGTATTCGAGGGACATGGCTATTCTGCAAAAAAACACAAGGCAATAGGCAACAGGCAACAAGAGGGGTTACCCTAAAGGGGCGTGGGTGCAACAATCACGTGATCGGATTCAGTTATATTATCTTGTAATTAAGTGATTCTAATTTAATTCGAGGTTAACACTCCCTAGAATTACTAACCACGCATTTAATATAATGATGCAGTTTTAAGTGCCTTCAAGGCCAAACAATACAACCTCGAAGCAGTTACATGATAAAACATGGGGAAGGGGAGAAAGCAATAAAAAAACCCAGTAAAGCAATAAGGGTTGACATAAGTAATAATAAAAGGAAGAGTTAAAACAGATTAGGTTTTAGGGTTACCGACTAATCGAGTTTTAGGGTTACCGACTAATCGAGCTTTGACCGGCTGGCCAACCCTGAAAATTGGAAAAGGAAAAATAAAAAGCAAAGGGTGAGTGTAGGCGGAGTTCATTATTATTTGAAGGTAAACCCTAATTTTAAATAAAAGAGGCAAAATAACAAATATTTAAATAGGTATAGAATAAAATCAAGGACTTAGCTTTGATCTGATATGGTTCGTAGTCGGAGGAAATCCTGGTGCTAACCTTGAAAAGCTGCACAAAGGAAATTTTTTAGTGCATGAGTGATCTAATGACAAACCTCGCAACACTGATTGGGCATAAGTTAACCATGGTTAATAAAATAAATAAAGAACCAAATTAATTAATTATTGGTTTTTAACCTAATTAATTAAATCGAAGAAAAAAAATTTTGATTAAATTGCCAAACCCTAATAAGTATTTTAATCAATTAATAAAAATATTAACCTAATTAAATATTTAAACAATTAATTTAATCATTTAATCAAAATAACAATACTATTAATAGAATGTTGAACCCTCGATAAAAAATAAACAATTGTAAAATTGTTATATAAAAAATTTAAGTTATAAAAATAAAAGTAAATAAATAATTAAAATAACAAAGAAAACAAAAGTAAAAGAAATAAGTAAAAAAACATTTATATAATTAAAATAAAATAAAAAAAATTAGAAAAAGACTTAGCTGGCTGATCCTGTGTGGCACGCTGGCGAAGGACTATGGTGGTCCTGCAAGAGCGTGAGTGTTGGATCCAGAGTGCTGGTGATCCGATGGTTGGACGTTGAGGGCGTATTATCATAGCGTGTGGAGAGGCAGCACCGGATCTGTATCAAATACTTTGTAAAAAAAATAACAAAACTTGGGGATCGAACCAAGGTTATCATGGAAACGCGCCCCACTTCCTTGCCATCCGTGCTGCGTATTCTTAGTTATTGATATAGTACATGGGACAAATTATATACACAATAAAATATTGATGGATCAGTCAAACCAAACGTTCAACGTGGACCCCCCACTTACGCGCGCACCCAATGAGGAAGAGAGAGAGCGCTCATTCGCGGACTGACCAATAAAAACCTGCCTGGACACCACGCAAGCCAGTAGACTGGTCTGAGAAGATTCAAACCACCGCCTGCGGCGGTTACCTTCATCTTCTCCGATGAGGAGTTTTTCAATACCTGCGAAAGAGCCGTGGTAAACGCAAAAGGAAGACCCTACTCCCCTATTTTGACCCTTGCGAGTTTGATGGAAGCATCGATTCGTCCTGAAAGTGCCTGCATAATGCTCCACGAAGAAACAGAAAAGCTTGCCCTAACAATGGCACTTTGAGTTCTAGGCGTTTAGGTTCACATGTAACACGTTAAACTCATTCTAAGTAAACTCCAGAATATAATTATGCACTTAAAACATGTTAATCAGGTGTGAATTAGTGAATACGAAGTCAACAAAACTCACCTCACATGAAGACGAATGAAGCGGTTTCGGGTGGCCTCAAGCTTCAGTGATGGTTGAGATGGATTCTTGGGATCTCCAGGAAGAGGACTTAACGCTTAGAACGGAAGGGGAATGGCTGTGGAGAGAGTCCTCTATAGCGGGGAAAATCTGATATTGAAGCCATGAAATTGACTCGAATCAATATTCCGTTTGAAATCGCCACCGCGCTTTATTTTTTTCAAAGGAAAAGGGAAAAGAACGTAAAACCCAAAGTTTTGTTTTTTAAAACAAGAAAGAGAACTCAGGTTCGGGTGTTGATTATATGAGGGGAAGGTTTAAAGCACCCCTCATATCTGTGGTACTCCACAGGAACCTTTTTGAAAATCTGTGTGGTGTGTGCTAAAAAAAAGGGTTTGTTTTATTTTTAAAATAAGCTCGGCAAAGCGTTAAGCCTTGGGCCTACATACCTCCTCGGTGCAATGGAGAAGTCAGAGCTAATGTAGTTCCGCTTTTTGGGAAAACATTTTTAAAACGAATAAACACTTTATCGTCGTTGGAGAGAAATACTCAGCCATTGATCTTGAGCATGAGAACAAACGAGTTCTTTGCATCGCTAATGAAAGAAGGGCTCCAACTCAGATAAAATCGACGAGTATGCCACTAGCTCTCTCACGCGGAAAAGATCTCATTATATCAATCAATTTCAAAATCGTGGGGTATAACCACTCGTTTCGACAATTAACGGTGTCTAAACTCTTGAAGAAAAGCCACTAAGGGCGAAAGATATTTTTTAAGGAAAAGTTTTGAAAAGGTTTGCAAACATAAGAAGGTTTTTGAAAAGGGGAGAAGATTTTGAAAATTTAAGAAGGGGAGGAGATGAAGATGCTATCCTATTGCGTAAAATAAAAGCTAAGGAAAAGAACAGTCTAACCGAAATAAGAAGCCAACACTTGACATTGTGAGTCAAGGTAGATTTCCCTTCCTTTGGACTTATCATTACCAAACCAAACATTATCACTTGGGGATCCAGATGAACTTATTATCTTAGCACCACTTTGCATTAAGCACATTAAAATTCTGACGAAAATCGGGCAGAGTAACGGCTGTTTTCGGGTAAAATCCTTATCTCAATGCCTTGGAATTAACCATCAAGGGCTTTCAAGGAAATACCTGCACATACAAACAGACAACAATCCAATGCCAGACAGACAGAATAACAGCAGAGTAATAACAGAATAAGAGTCCAGAGGCACTAGGTCCATAAGTCCGAATCTCCAAAATGCTAGGGATAGTAACCAATAGTCCAAAAGAGAGCCTGAAGTGTTTTTTAGATTTTGGTTGTTTATTAGTGTTTTAGCATAAAAGTAAAGTATGGTCCAAGTGGACAAAAGGAAAATAGCGGAAGCATAAACATATGTCCAAGTGGACAAAGAGAAAATAACGGAATTATAAACGTCCAAATGGACAAAGAGAAAATGGTGGAATGTAAATATGATGAAATGATAAAATAAAGCGATAAAGCGAGAAATATAAAGAGCGGTATAATAAATGGCGGAAATTAAAGTTAGTGGTTAGATGTTAAAGATAACCATCTTGAAACATGTCAAGTATGTTATCAAAGTTAGTAATGAAGATCGATGGTGAGTGAATGATGTTCTCGGATTTAAATTCAATGGAGGTTTATCAGAAGCTTGATAAAAATCATAGCGACTACACGATAAATACCTCCACAAGTCTTAAATCACCACATACAATTCTCTTCCATATTTGATCTTTTATTGAGTCGGGACAAATGTAGGAGAACTCTCCATGTATCAAGATCATCAATCAAATGAAATAAGAAGGACAAGAAGAAATGATCTAGTCTTTATCAAGAATCCATAGAATTCTCAAGATATTAAGACTTTCATCGATCAAAAGAAAACAAGAAAAAAGAGATAAGAATGGAAACATAAATTGATCTAGTCTTTAACAAGAATCCATAGAATTCTCAAGATGTCAAGACTTTCATCGATCAAAAGGAAATAAGATGAAAAGATAAGAATGAAAACAAATTGATCTAGTCTTCATCAAGAATCCATAGAATTCTCAAGATATTAAGACTTTCATCGATCAAAAGAAAAATAAGATGAAAAGATAAGAATGAAAACAAATTGATCTAGTCTTCATCAAGAATCCATAGAATCCTCAAGATGTCAAGACTTTCATCGATCAAAAGAAAAATAAGATGAAAAGATAAGAATGAAAACAAATTGATCTAGTCTTCATCAAGAATCCATACAAGATACAAGATACACAATCATTGGTGCTTGATGGTCCCTCTTATTGATGAGGTGAGTGCAACACCATAAACAAAACTTCCAAGCGAAGCTCTTGATTAGTGATTGGGATATGAATGATATAGGATCTTAGGGTCAAAAATTGGGGTATGACAGATGCCCCTATTTAAGTTTCTTCGCCGTACCACTGACGATAACACATACCAACGTTCCACTGAAGGCATGAAAGAGATATACCACCGTACCACTGATGATATAAAAGGGATAAATCATCGACGTACCACTGACGATGAAAGAGATATACCGCCGTACCACTGACGATAACACATACCAACGTTCCACTGAAGGCATGAAAGAGATATACCACCGTACCACTGATGATATAAAAGGGATAAATCATCGACGTACCACTGACGATGAAAGAGATATACCGCCGTACTACTGACGATAACACATACCAACGTTCTACTGAAGGCATGAAGAGGTATATCACCGTACCACTGATGATAAAAGAGATAAATCATCGACGTACCACTGACGATGAAAGAGATGTACCGCCGTACCATTGACGATAACACATACCAACGTTCCACTGAAGGCATAAAGAAATATATCATCGTACCACTGATGATATAAAAGGAGATGATTCATCGACGTACCACTGACGATGAAAGAGATGTACCGCCGTACCATTGACGATAACACATACCAACGTTCCACTGAAGGCATGAAGAGGTATATCACCGTACCACTGATGATATAAAAGGAGATGATTCATCGACGTACCACTGACGATGAAAGAGATATATCGCCGTACCACTGACGATAACACATACCAACGTTCCACTGAAGGCATGAAGATAACATAATCAAGCATGTCTCAAGCTGAACATCAGAGCAAAAACTGCTATAACAATCTTTTGATGGCTTTAGAATAAATGCTGCCCAACATTAGGGAATATCAGGGCTAAGAGAACACAGTAGTTGAGTTCTACACCATATTTGAACCAGGCCAAAGGTGCATTGAGTGGAACACATTCTTCTTCCTTTGCATTATGAATACATCAGCATATCCATTCCTTGTAATGTACTCATGAATCAAAGTAAAACTTCTTTTATAATTTTCAAAAGGATTTTGTTGAAATCAATTTTCTTTTTGTTTCAAAAATTACTATCAACAATAAATGACATTTTGAGAGATATGGAAGAAATGAGATTGCCAATAAAGGGTAAAGGCTCAAACTTTTTTAATAGAATGGTAGCCTGCAAAAGGAAAGACCCCATGGATTATTACAAAATTTGGAAAGTAGTAATTTTGTGGAAAAGGTACATTGAAATGTAATGACCCCATCCTCTCTCTCAACTTGGAATTCCTGAGCAAAGGCTTCCGTTGAAATGTGTTGAACTTCTTCATGATAAACAGATGACTGCTGATGATCAAGTCTTGTCTGATGTAGTTACTTGCCATGGATCCCTAACTTTTGCCTGGACCGCCCTTTCGGGTTTTCAGTCCACCGGGTATTTTATTTTGTTTATGTCTCTAATTTTTGCCTGGACCGCCCTTTCGGGTTTTCAATCCACCGAGACGCTCTTTTTTGCCTAAGCCGCCCTTTCGGGTTTTCAACTTAGTGAGCTGTTCTTTTATTATTTTTAGGCAAAGTATTTCTTGACTACATCAGCATTCACGGGACGGGGGAGCTCCTCTTCATCCATAGTTGTAAGAATTAATGCACCGCCAGAGAAGGCTTTCTTAACAACATATGGTCCTTCAAAATTAGGAGTCCATTTGCCCCTTGAATCGGAGGTAAAAGACAAGATTCTTTTGAGCACGAGGTCGCCTTCTCTGAATACACGAGGTCGAACCTTCTTATCAAACGCTTTCTTCATTCTTTTCTGGTACAACTGACCATGGCATAAAGCCGTCATTCTCTTTTCTTCTATCAAATTCAATTGATCAAACCTGCTTTGACACCATTCAGCCTCAGATAACTTGGTTTCCATTAAAACTCTCAGTGATGGAATCTCAACCTCAATGGGGAGCACTGCTTCCATACCGTAAACCAAAGAAAAGGGAGTTGCCCCTGTTGAAGTACGAACAGATGTACGGTACCCATGCAAAGCAAATGGGAGCATCACATGCCAGTCCTTGTACGTAACAACCATCTTTTGCACAATCTTCTTAATATTCTTATTTGCTGCTTCAACAGCTCCATTCATCTTTGGCCTATAAGGCGAAGAGTTGTGATGTTCAATCTTGAAGCTTTCACACAGTTCTCTCATCATGCTGTTATTCAGGTTCGAGCCATTATCAGTGATGATCTTGCTCGGTAAACCATATCTGTAAATGATGTTGTTCTTGATAAATCTAACCACAACTTGCTTTGTCACATTAGCATATGAAGCAGCTTCTACCCACTTGGTAAAGTAATCGATTGCTACCAGGATGAATCGATGTCCATTCGAAGCCTTGGGTTCAATCATGCCAATCATATCAATACCCCACATAGAGAAAGGCCATGGGGAAGAAATAACATTGAGAAGTGTCGGAGGCACATGAATCTTGTCAGCATACACCTGACACTTGTGACACTTCTTTACAAATTTGTAGCAATCAGATTCCATTGTCAGCCAATAGTAACCTGCTCTAAGCATCTTTTTAGCCATCGAATGTCCATTGGAATGGGTACCAAAAGAACCTTCATGGATTTCATGCATCAACATGTCTGCTTCGTGTCTATCCACGCATCTGAGCAAAACCATGTCATAATTCCTTTTATACAAAACATCAGCATTGATGAAGAAACTGCCAGCCAATCTCCTCAAAGTTTTCTTATCTTTATTTGATGCCCCAAGTGGGTACTCTTGGGTCTGAAGGAAGTGCTTAATATCGAAATACCAAGGCTTTTCATCTGTTGCTTCCTCAACTGCAAATACATGAGCAGGTCTATCAAGACGCCTGATTGTTATCTGAGGTTCCTCATTATGGAAATTCACTTTGTACATGGAAGACAATGTGGCTAAAGCATCAGCCATATGATTCTCATCTCGAGGGATGTGGTGGAATTCAACTTTGTTGAAGAATGTCAATAGTCTTCTGGCGTAATCTTTATAAGGAATTAAACCAGGATGACGAGTTTCCCATTCTCCTTTAATCTGATTAATCACAAGCGCAGAATCTCCATAAACATCAAGAATCTTAATTCTCAGATTAATGGCCTCTTCAAGTCCCATAATGCAAGCTTCATACTCAGCAATATTGTTTGTGCAGTCAAAACATATCCTTGAAGTGAAAGGTGTCGCGGGTCAAAAAATCATCGCCACGAAATTGTAACAAAACAGAGTCGCCACCAAATTTTATTTATTCCAATGGGAAAGGGAAAATATTGATAAAACCCACAAATGAAATGAAATGGACAAAGATGGTCTTCGCAACCAAATTTGGGTTCGGGAGTCGGTTAGGCAAGGGGAAGGTATTAGCACCCCTTACCTCCATCGTACTCGATGGGACCCATTTAGTTATTCTTGTGATTGATTGTTAGCTTATTATCTACTTGCGTTCTAATTATTATATGGAAAAGAAAGAAACGGGATTTGTTTTTTTATTATTGTGCTCGGCAAGACATTTGAGTCTTGTGCCTACGTATTCCCTCGTGCAATGGGAAAGTCAGAGCGTTCGTAGTTCGTGGCTACGAAATTATTTTTTTTTTATTTAGTGTGCTCGCCAAGACATTTGAGTCTTGTGCCTACATATCTTCAATGGAAGAATCAGAGCGAATGTAGTTCGGAAGAACTACGAATTTGTTGGTAGATTTTATGGGTCTAATCGCACTTGGGCGGGAAGACAAATTTTGAATGTGGTTCGCACTTGGGCGAGATTTGCACTTGGGCAAGGAAAAGATGAGTTTGAATTAAAATTATTTTATGAAAAAGTGGAATTCAAGTATTTAAACAATGGCTTAACGGCCATCGCCTAAAACACTTGAAAGAACATTTATTAAATTGAACTTGATAAGGTTTTTAATGGGATACAAGCATTTAAACAAAGGCTTAACGGTCATCGCCTAAATGCTTGAAAGAGCAACTTGTACAAGTACGTACAAACCCCTCTTGGGTGGTGAAAGAGATTAAAACGACTCGAGTTTTGAGAAGTCCATAATAGGATACTAGCATTCAAACAAAGGCTTAACGGCCATCGCCTAAATGCTTTAGAACAAATTGTACAAGTACGTACAACCCCTTCTAATTTCATCGATTGTGGACTCAATTCAATTCGATTGTGAAAGCGTTTTGATTGGAAAAGGAACTTGGTATTGACCAAGATTTGTTATGAAAAGATTCGCACTTGGGCGAGGAAAAGAAAGATTTGATGAATTGAAATTGTTTAATTTTAATGTTTGTTGAAAGATAAGACAAATCGATTTTTTTAGGGTTTTTTAATGGAATCTAAGCATTCAAACAAAAGCTTAACGGCCATCGCCTAAATGCTTTAGAGCAACTTGTACAAGTACGTACAAACCCCTCTTGATTCATCCATTATAAACCAAATTCAATTTATCAATAGCGTTTTGTAGAAAAAGATGAGACAAATTGAATTTTAAGGATCTTTAATGGAATCTAAGCATTCAAACAAAAGCTTAACGACCATCGCCTAAATGCTTTAGAGCAACTTGTACAAGTACGTACAAACCCCTCTTGATCCATTAAAAACCAAATTCAATTCGATTATTGAAGGTATTTTGAAGTTTTTGATTATGAAAAAGATTTAGAAAAAAGTACTTGGTGTTGACCAAGATTTATTATGAAATTGTTTGAAGTGTGAGCTCTCATGAATTAAAAGGAAAATCTTTTTGTTATTTTTAGATATTTTGAAAGAAATCCTAAACATACATCTAAATATGAAAAATATTTTTGGTATTTTTTTGTGAAAATATTCTAATAGAAATGTTTAGGTTTTAATTATTTTTAATGTTATATAAAAAAATAATATATAAAAACTAAAAACTTTCTCAAGTTACAATTAGAAACTATAAATATATGATAAATAAATAAAAAAAATTCACAAACTTAGAAACCCATAATATAAGGGTTATATGGTACCTTGATTTAATTATTAACCAAACCTTAGAAAGAACAATAAGTGCATGAAACAATCTTCCTGTGTCTTTCTTTTCATCATAAAACTCACAAAATGACATACAGGGAAAACACAGGGACCTCACGCCTCTCTCTACTCTCATATCATTTTCAAAACAAAGGCAAGTGTGTAGTGTAAACCAAAGAAAAAAAAAACTCTTCTACTCTCTCTTTTGAATGGATAACAACAACAATATGATGCTCTCACTCTCAAGAACATCAACAACAAAACAATATTATGTCACCACTCTCAAGAACATCAACAAATCAATATCATGCTATCACTCTTAAAAAAGCAACAACAACAAATCAATATCATGCTATCACTTAAAAAAAAAAACAACAACAAAAAAAGTAATCAAAATCATGTCAAAAATCTAGGGAAAAAAAGTGATATACCGAAGGTAGTCGGAATGAGAGTGGATCCAGAAGTGTTGATTGCGGTGCTTCGAATCGTGGAAGGAAGCACTTGCAAGTCAGAGTTTCACGGTAGTTTCCGGTTGGTAAATGAGGTGCTGCGAGTTATGTTGTTGTGTGAGGAGGATAAGTGTTGTAAGGTTGGTGTTTGATAAAGGTTTTATGTAGTGATGGTGTGGTGAGGTCATGATCTAATTTCGTGGTGTTGTTGTATCGAATGAGAGGAAGCTGGTTTTGGTTGTGCAAGTGTTACAAGATGATGTAAAACATGGTGGTATGGGAGAGATCTTGATTTACATGAAGAAAAAAAGCCTTTTATTCACACATGTTTGCTACGTGAACAGTAGCTTCATGAAGAAGTTTTTTTATCTTTTTCTTTTGTGCTGGACTGTGTAATGAGAGAAAGAATCAATGAAAGGCAAGTGGCGGCTAGGTTATCGTTGGTGAGGCCCCTCATTCAATGCTCCATGCCAAGCACTTATAGTGACAATGTAGGGTTTTCTAGGTTAAGAGATATGGGCTTTAAAGAATAAATTTTGAAATGGGCCTAAACTAAAATCAATCAAACTCCCTTTTTATATTTTTTTAAAACTAACAATGTCAAAATTAATTTAAACAAATGACTACTAATTCTAATAAAATAAATTTAAATTAAATACTTAAAACTTTTCTTTTTTTATATTTTTTTTAAATAAAATTAAAACACACATATTTGTTTTTATAATATTTTCTAAACCTATGATATGAAAAAAACAAAATATATATTTTTGTCTAAAAATGAAAAAAATTCGGATAAAAAGTTTAACCCAAATAAAAGTGCGAACATCCGCAAAAATGCTAAGATACAAATGACACTTTTTGTTGACTTTAGTATAAGTCAATTTTTTTTCAAAATATGCATAATGCATTAAACTAAAACACGACATGCTCATATGAATGACAGGATGAAATGTCGGATAAATAATGAAATGTCCGGGGCAAAAATTGGGGTATGACAGATGCCCCTATTTAATTATCTTCAGCCAGATGACATGAATGACTTTGGTCTTCATGATATCAATGGCAGAAGGTAATTAAATACTAAAATACCCGAATTTTTTGCCCTAAGAACTACAAATATGCCTATGATATGATATGTATGAATGCATGTGAGGGAAATTAATGGTACAAGGAGTCACAAGAGACAAAATACCACCAGTGAAACAAAGTAAAAGACAAATGAACTCCAAAAGGGAATATCGACAAAGCGACCCAACTGGGGAAGGAATTGCAACAAAGGGATATCCAAACCCACTTAGGGATTGGAATCCAATTCCACTGGAGAACATATTACAAATCTACAGGGGAAAATACCTCACTGGTAGAGAAACAAAGGACACACCGACTTTTACTGAAGGTGATCTACAAAATTTTACTGATGGTAGAGAAACAAAAAGATACACCGACGTTTACTGAAGGTGAACTACCAACTTCTACTGAAGGTAGAGAAAATGAACGATACACCAACGTTTACTGCAAGTGAACTACCGACTTTTACTGAAGGTAGAGAAATGAAAGATACACCAACGTTTACTGAAGGTGAACTACCAACTTTTACTGAAGGTAGAGAAATGAAAGATACACCAACGTTTACTGAAGGTGAACTACCAACTTTTACTGAAGGTAGAGAAATAAAAGATACACCGACGTTTACTGAAGGTGAACTACCGACTTTTACTGAAGGTAGAGAAACAAAAGAATCACCGACGTTTACTGAAGGTGAACTACCGACTTTTACTGAAGGTAGAGAAATAAAAGATACACCGACGTTTACTGAAGGTGAACTACCAACTTTTACTGATGGTAGAGAAACAAGAGATACACCAACGTTTACTGAAGGTGAACTACCGACTTTTACTGAAGGTAGAGAAAATGAAAGATACACCAACGTTTACTGAAGGTGAATTACCAACTTTTACTGAAGGTAGAGAAATGAAAGATACACCAACGTTTACTGAAGGTGAACTACCGACTTTTACTGAAGGTAGAGAAATAAAAGATACACCGACGTTTACTGAAGGTGAACTACCGACTTTTACTGAAGGTAGAGAAACAAAAGAATCACCGACGTTTACTGAAGGTGAACTACCGACTTTTACTGAAGGTAGAGAAATAAAAGATACACCGACGTTTACTGAAGGTGAACTACCAACTTTTACTGATGGTAGAGAAACAAGAGATACACCAACGTTTACTGAAGGTGAACTACCGACTTTTACTGAAGGTAGAGAAAATGAAAGATACACCAACGTTTACTGAAGGTGAATTACCAACTTTTACTGATGGTAGAGAAACAAAAGAATTGATGGATATTGGAGAGAGGAAACACATTAACCAGTGGATTAATGAATGTGGAATAAATTTGTCGTCAACTAGTGAGTTGACTCCATCAACCAGCGGATTGACAAAGAAAAATTGTTTTCAACCAGTGGGTTGCTTTGGTCTAAACGAAAAGTAAATGATTGACTGTAACCAGCGGGTTAACAAGATGAACGATAAATTTCAACCAGTGGGTTGGCAAGGAAAATGATGTTCAATCAGTGGATTGACACAAAAATGATAAACTTCAACCTGTGGGTCGACAAAATAAGTGATGTTCAATCAGTGGATTGACATAAAAAATACAAACTTCAACCAGTGGGTTGACAAAACAGTGATATTCAATCAGTGGATTGACACAAAAAAGACAAACTTCAACCAGTGGGTTGACAAAGCAAGTGATCTTCAATCAGTGGAATGACACGAAAAAGATAAACTTCAACCAGTGGGCTGACAAAACAGGTGATCGTCAATCAGTGGATTGACACGAAAAAGATAAACTTCAACCAGTGGGTTGACATAATGAGTGATTGTCAATCAGTGGGTTGACACGAAAAAAGACAAACTTCAACCAGTGGGTTGACAAAATGAGCGATAGTCAATCAGTGGATTGACACAAAAAAAGGCAAACTTCAACCAGTGGGTTGACAAAATGAGCGATAGTCAATCAGTGGATTGACACAAAAAAAGGCAAACTTCAACCAGTGGGTTGACAAAATAAGCGATAGTCAATCAGTGGATTGACACAAAAAAAAGGCAAACTTCAACCAGTGGGTTGACAAAATGAGCGATAGTCAATCAGTGGATTGACACAAAAAAAAAAAGATAAACTTCAACCAGTGGGTTGACAAAATGAGCGATAGTCAATCAGTGGATTGACACGAAAAAAGATAAACTTCAACCAGTGGGTTGACAAAACAGGTGATCGTCAATCAGCGGATTGACACGAAAAAGATAAACTTCAACCAGTGGGTTGACAAAATGAGCGATAGTCAATCAGTGGATTGACACAAAAAAAGGCAAACTTCAACCAGTGGGTTGACAAAATGAGCAATAGTCAATCAGTGGATTGACACAAAAAAAAGGCAAACTTCAACCAGTGGGTTGACAAAATGAGCGATAGTCAATCAGTGGATTGACACAAAAAAAAAAAGATAAACTTCAACCAGTGGGTTGACAAAACAGGTGATCGTCAATCAGTGGATTGACACGAAAAAGATAAACTTCAACCAGTGGGTTGACAAAATGAGCGATAGTCAATCAGTGGATTGACACAAAAAAAGGCAAACTTCAACCAGTGGGTTGACAAAATGAGCAATAGTCAATCAGTGGATTGGCAAGAAAATAATGGTTGCGGTGGCATCGTTGGGGATTATGAATCCATGCATGCTTTGTGCTGATGGATGATATATCTTTTTTTCTTTGTGCATATTGGTGCATATGAAATGATGCATGTGACGAATGATCAATGTAAGCAATGAGTTTACTGGATGTGTCCAATGGTTATTGAGCTTTTTGGGTATCCATGGTGGACTAGGCTTGATTTTCAATAGAAAAGGCTGAGCAGGGTTGAATTTTTATTTGTAAATGTTGTGGGATGATGCCCCATGAATGATATGCATGATTTATGGATGCATGATATGAATGAAATTTATAGTTTGGAATGTTTTGACATGTGCCCCAATGGAGGGTCATGATTTTTTTATGAAGTTGAAAAGGTCCTTTGGTATAAGGTTTGCAAGCATAATTCCCGACACCAATTCTGATTTTAAGGACTTCTTGATATGGCATAGTCTGCTTGGACTGCTTGAAGGAAAGGTCATGGCCTTGATTTGCCCCAAAATGCTGAATATATGGAGAAACTTGCTTCGACAAATTTTGGATTCAAATTGATGATCCTGAGATGACATGCCCCAGTCCTTGGGAATTTTGAAATGAAATGCCCCTAAATGATGGACTTCTGAAGTGATGGTTCCACTTTAGGCTCTTCAAATGATTTCCATTTTTGGAACTTCCTTGATGGAAAGTGCTTGCTTACAAATGAAACTATTCAATTCAAAATGGTAATTTTAATGCGACGTGCATGCAAGTTTTAAAAACAAATCATTTATTGAAATGAAACTGCGTTATACGATGAATAGATCCCAATGAGGATGCAATGGCAGTTTGAAATTCAAGTTGTGAAAGATGTTGTGATATTGTGGTATCAAAACAAACGATTAGCAAATATTTAGGAGTCAGGTTAACGCAACCTTGCTTTAGTATGCTTTCAAAAGAAACCTTGCTTCAATTAGGACTTTTGAGGGTTGTAACGTGGTCAGGTTCATGGTTTAAGAAACAAAGGATATAGGCTCAAATTTTAATTTTTACCCACCCATTCTTCGTGATGTACTCCAGTCCTAAGTTCAGTTGACTCTCAAGTGTTTGACTTCCAAGAGAATTTGCATATGATGGTTGAGAACCAATGATTTCATAGGTGGCACTCACCTACTTTTCTTTGGAAGTCACACAAGTTTGTTCTTGTTTTTTTTACAATGATCTTCTGATCTCTTTTTATTTAGACTTTTGTATCCCTGATTTTTTGCCTAAGTCTCCTTTTTTAGGTTTTGACTTAGCGGGCTATTCTTTTGAATGATTTTTTTGGAACAACTTGTGTGACAATTGTTTAATGATTAGAGGGGAGTATAAATGCCCCACTGATGGTTCAAGAAAGACAACCGTTAGGAGTTTTGAATATTCATTATTTCTTCGACATTGTGTACGAAGAGAGGATACAGTTGAATCTCCAATCGGGAATGGTTCCCATAGAATGATTTTCTTGGAAATCTTATGAATTAATCACCTTCACTGAACAACTACCCTGCCCCAGGTTTTGATTAAGGGTTTCAATTTCGCGCGAAAAGAAAACACCTATTTCTAAGGCTCAAAAGGGGTTAACGAGGGATTATCATCCTTATATCTCCAGTGTTTGGGGATTTGAAAGAATGCCTGTACATCATCAACAAAGTTTTATTTGAAAGCACACTGATGCAAATTGAGTATTTCGTTTATCGTCATCCTCCCTCAAATCTTGCTTAGACAAAAAGCTGATAAAGAAAGTGAAGTGGAAAAGCAAAAAAAAAAAAAAAAAAATTGTATTTTTGAATTTGTGTAAATGATACGGAAATAAAACAAGAAAAACACATTATGATTGATTCAAAACAAATGCAATGCTCATTTCATTAAAATTACAATTAAAGATGAAAGAATTCAAATGCAATATAGCACAATACCGACAAGGATGAACTTCCTCGTCTGATAGCTGGCTTTAGGCATGTCCCTAGTGTCTTGGCACTCTTGAGGCTATGGGGTTGTTTAACCACATCGTGTATCGAGGTTGACCATTCTTGGCGTTTAACGCTTTGAAGTATTTTCATGATAATGACCACAAACCTTTTGGATACAATTCTTGTCTCTTTGAAGCTCACTCAACGTCTTCTATGACAAGCTTCGAGTCCAAAAGAGTGTCGGGTAATTAACTTGCTTTGCCAAAAAGTATGAGTACTGGATTTTTGAAATGAGAATGCATGTTAATGAATGCAAATGCATGATGATTTTTATTTTTTATTTTTAATGCAAAAATGAATGCCATATCATATCATGTATGATTCACAAGTAATGGATTTTCAATCAACTGGATACAGAAACATTCAAATTTCTTGGCACACAGTCTAAGGTTTTTTCCGACAAGGTTCTAGACACGGTTCTCAGAGTTACAAGCTCCTTTTGAAAACTCAGTCATCTAGTAAATAACTTGCCATCCAACTGTGTTTTCAAACGAAGCCTATTCTGAGTGTGGTTTTCGCACTTACCCACAATAATAGTTACGTTACGCAAGTTGGGCGCGAAACCACCATTTCCTAAAAGTCATGGTTTAAGGGTTTTTCTAAAGGTCCCTAGAGTCGGCAGTCCGAATTGGAAATATCTTAGCCCAAGTAAATAACTTACTTAGTCACAGACATCTCCTCAAAGGACCTACTCCAAGCGGGGTTTTAGTACCTCCCACTTGACACTACGTCAAGCGAGTTTAATACTAGACCACCATCTTATCATACGTATCACTCGAGCTCGGGTGTAGAGCTTTTTTTCACATGCGCCAATAATCAAGAGATTCCAACCACAATAATGAGAAATCAAACAAAGATATAATAAAGACAATAAAGAAGCAAGTAAATAAAGCTAGCAAATATCACAATAAAACTAAATTAGGGTTGACTCTCTTAGGTAATCCCCAGCAGAGTCGCCAGCTGTCGCGGGTCAAAAAATCATCGCCACGAAATTGTAACAAAACAGAGTCGCCACCAAATTTTATTTATTCCAATGGGAAAGGGAAAATATTGATAAAACCCACAAATGAAATGAAATGGACAAAGATGGTCTTCGCAACCAAATTTGGGTTCGGGAGTCGGTTAGGCAAGGGGAAGGTATTAGCACCCCTTACCTCCATCGTACTCGATGGGACCCATTTAGTTATTCTTGTGATTGATTGTTAGCTTATTATCTACTTGCGTTCTAATTATTATATGGAAAAGAAAGAAACGGGATTTGTTTTTTTATTATTGTGCTCGGCAAGACATTTGAGTCTTGTGCCTACGTATTCCCTCGTGCAATCGGAAAGTCAGAGCGTTCGTAGTTCGTGGCTACGAAATTATTTTTTTTTTATTTAGTGTGCTCGCCAAGACATTTGAGTCTTGTGCCTACATATCTTCAATGGAAGAATCAGAGCGAATGTAGTTCGGAAGAACTACGAATTTGTTGGTAGATTTTATGGGTCTAATCGCACTTGGGCGGGAAGACAAATTTTGAATGTGGTTCGCACTTGGGCGAGATTTGCACTTGGGCAAGGAAAAGATGAGTTTGAATTAAAATTATTTTATGAAAAAGTGGAATTCAAGTATTTAAACAATGGCTTAACGGCCATCGCCTAAAACACTTGAAAGAACATTTATTAAATTGAACTTGATAAGGTTTTTAATGGGATACAAGCATTTAAACAAAGGCTTAACGGTCATCGCCTAAATGCTTGAAAGAGCAACTTGTACAAGTACGTACAAACCCCTCTTGGGTGGTGAAAGAGATTAAAACGACTCGAGTTTTGAGAAGTCCATAATAGGATACTAGCATTCAAACAAAGGCTTAACGGCCATCGCCTAAATGCTTTAGAACAAATTGTACAAGTACGTACAACCCCTTCTAATTTCATCGATTGTGGACTCAATTCAATTCGATTGTGAAAGCGTTTTGATTGGAAAAGGAACTTGGTATTGACCAAGATTTGTTATGAAAAGATTCGCACTTGGGCGAGGAAAAGAAAGATTTGATGAATTGAAATTGTTTAATTTTAATGTTTGTTGAAAGATAAGACAAATCGATTTTTTTAGGGTTTTTTAATGGAATCTAAGCATTCAAACAAAAGCTTAACGGCCATCGCCTAAATGCTTTAGAGCAACTTGTACAAGTACGTACAAACCCCTCTTGATTCATCCATTATAAACCAAATTCAATTTATCAATAGCGTTTTGTAGAAAAAGATGAGACAAATTGAATTTTAAGGATCTTTAATGGAATCTAAGCATTCAAACAAAAGCTTAACGACCATCGCCTAAATGCTTTAGAGCAACTTGTACAAGTACGTACAAACCCCTCTTGATCCATTAAAAACCAAATTCAATTCGATTATTGAAGGTATTTTGAAGTTTTTGATTATGAAAAAGATTTAGAAAAAAGTACTTGGTGTTGACCAAGATTTATTATGAAATTGTTTGAAGTGTGAGCTCTCATGAATTAAAAGGAAAATCTTTTTGTTATTTTTAGATATTTTGAAAGAAATCCTAAACATACATCTAAATATGAAAAATATTTTTGGTATTTTTTTGTGAAAATATTCTAATAGAAATGTTTAGGTTTTAATTATTTTTAATGTTATATAAAAAAATAATATATAAAAACTAAAAACTTTCTCAAGTTACAATTAGAAACTATAAATATATGATAAATAAATAAAAAAAATTCACAAACTTAGAAACCCATAATATAAGGGTTATATGGTACCTTGATTTAATTATTAACCAAACCTTAGAAAGAACAATAAGTGCATGAAACAATCTTCCTGTGTCTTTCTTTTCATCATAAAACTCACAAAATGACATACAGGGAAAACACAGGGACCTCACGCCTCTCTCTACTCTCATATCATTTTCAAAACAAAGGCAAGTGTGTAGTGTAAACCAAAGAAAAAAAAAACTCTTCTACTCTCTCTTTTGAATGGATAACAACAACAATATGATGCTCTCACTCTCAAGAACATCAACAACAAAACAATATTATGTCACCACTCTCAAGAACATCAACAAATCAATATCATGCTATCACTCTTAAAAAAGCAACAACAACAAATCAATATCATGCTATCACTTAAAAAAAAAAACAACAACAAAAAAAGTAATCAAAATCATGTCAAAAATCTAGGGAAAAAAATCATCGCCACGAAATTGTAACAAAACAGAGTCGCCACCAAATTTTATTTATTCCAATGGGAAAGGGAAAATATTGATAAAACCCACAAATGAAATGAAATGGACAAAGATGGTCTTCGCAACCAAATTTGGGTTCGGGAGTCGGTTAGGCAAGGGGAAGGTATTAGCACCCCTTACCTCCATCGTACTCGATGGGACCCATTTAGTTATTCTTGTGATTGATTGTTAGCTTATTATCTACTTGCGTTCTAATTATTATATGGAAAAGAAAGAAACGGGATTTGTTTTTTTATTATTGTGCTCGGCAAGACATTTGAGTCTTGTGCCTACGTATTCCCTCGTGCAATGGGAAAGTCAGAGCGTTCGTAGTTCGTGGCTACGAAATTATTTTTTTTTATTTAGTGTGCTCGCCAAGACATTTGAGTCTTGTGCCTACATATCTTCAATGGAAGAATCAGAGCGAATGTAGTTCGGAAGAACTACGAATTTGTTGGTAGATTTTATGGGTCTAATCGCACTTGGGCGGGAAGACAAATTTTGAATGTGGTTCGCACTTGGGCGAGATTTGCACTTGGGCAAGGAAAAGATGAGTTTGAATTAAAATTATTTTATGAAAAAGTGGAATTCAAGTATTTAAACAATGGCTTAACGGCCATCGCCTAAAACACTTGAAAGAACATTTATTAAATTGAACTTGATAAGGTTTTTAATGGGATACAAGCATTTAAACAAAGGCTTAACGGTCATCGCCTAAATGCTTGAAAGAGCAACTTGTACAAGTACGTACAAACCCCTCTTGGGTGGTGAAAGAGATTAAAACGACTCGAGTTTTGAGAAGTCCATAATAGGATACTAGCATTCAAACAAAGGCTTAACGGCCATCGCCTAAATGCTTTAGAACAAATTGTACAAGTACGTACAACCCCTTCTAATTTCATCGATTGTGGACTCAATTCAATTCGATTGTGAAAGCGTTTTGATTGGAAAAGGAACTTGGTATTGACCAAGATTTGTTATGAAAAGATTCGCACTTGGGCGAGGAAAAGAAAGATTTGATGAATTGAAATTGTTTAATTTTAATGTTTGTTGAAAGATAAGACAAATCGATTTTTTTAGGGTTTTTTAATGGAATCTAAGCATTCAAACAAAAGCTTAACGGCCATCGCCTAAATGCTTTAGAGCAACTTGTACAAGTACGTACAAACCCCTCTTGATTCATCCATTATAAACCAAATTCAATTTATCAATAGCGTTTTGTAGAAAAAGATGAGACAAATTGAATTTTAAGGATCTTTAATGGAATCTAAGCATTCAAACAAAAGCTTAACGACCATCGCCTAAATGCTTTAGAGCAACTTGTACAAGTACGTACAAACCCCTCTTGATCCATTAAAAACCAAATTCAATTCGATTATTGAAGGTATTTTGAAGTTTTTGATTATGAAAAAGATTTAGAAAAAAGTACTTGGTGTTGACCAAGATTTATTATGAAATTGTTTGAAGTGTGAGCTCTCATGAATTAAAAGGAAAATCTTTTTGTTATTTTTAGATATTTTGAAAGAAATCCTAAACATACATCTAAATATGAAAAATATTTTTGGTATTTTTTTGTGAAAATATTCTAATAGAAATGTTTAGGTTTTAATTATTTTTAATGTTATATAAAAAAATAATATATAAAAACTAAAAACTTTCTCAAGTTACAATTAGAAACTATAAATATATGATAAATAAATAAAAAAAATTCACAAACTTAGAAACCCATAATATAAGGGTTATATGGTACCTTGATTTAATTATTAACCAAACCTTAGAAAGAACAATAAGTGCATGAAACAATCTTCCTGTGTCTTTCTTTTCATCATAAAACTCACAAAATGACATACAGGGAAAACACAGGGACCTCACGCCTCTCTCTACTCTCATATCATTTTCAAAACAAAGGCAAGTGTGTAGTGTAAACCAAAGAAAAAAAAAACTCTTCTACTCTCTCTTTTGAATGGATAACAACAACAATATGATGCTCTCACTCTCAAGAACATCAACAACAAAACAATATTATGTCACCACTCTCAAGAACATCAACAAATCAATATCATGCTATCACTCTTAAAAAAGCAACAACAACAAATCAATATCATGCTATCACTTAAAAAAAAAAAACAACAACAAAAAAAGTAATCAAAATCATGTCAAAAATCTAGGGAAAAAAAGTGATATACCGAAGGTAGTCGGAATGAGAGTGGATCCAGAAGTGTTGATTGCGGTGCTTCGAATCGTGGAAGGAAGCACTTGCAAGTCAGAGTTTCACGGTAGTTTCCGGTTGGTAAATGAGGTGCTGCGAGTTATGTTGTTGTGTGAGGAGGATAAGTGTTGTAAGGTTGGTGTTTGATGAAGGTTTTATGTAGTGATGGTGTGGTGAGGTCATGATCTAATTTCGTGGTGTTGTTGTATCGAATGAGAGGAAGCTGGTTTTGGTTGTGCAAGTGTTACAAGATGATGTAAAACATGGTGGTATGGGAGAGATCTTGATTTACATGAAGAAAAAAAGCCTTTTATTCACACATGTTTGCTACGTGAACAGTAGCTTCATGAAGAAGTTTTTTTATCTTTTTCTTTTGTGCTGGACTGTGTAATGAGAGAAAGAATCAATGAAAGGCAAGTGGCGGCTAGGTTATCGTTGGTGAGGCCCCTCATTCAATGCTCCATGCCAAGCACTTATAGTGACAATGTAGGGTTTTCTAGGTTAAGAGATATGGGCTTTAAAGAATAAATTTTGAAATGGGCCTAAACTAAAATCAATCAAACTCCCTTTTTATATTTTTTTAAAACTAACAATGTCAAAATTAATTTAAACAAATGACTACTAATTCTAATAAAATAAATTTAAATTAAATACTTAAAACTTTTCTTTTTTTATATTTTTTTTAAATAAAATTAAAACACACATATTTGTTTTTATAATATTTTCTAAACCTATGATATGAAAAAAACAAAATATATATTTTTGTCTAAAAATGAAAAAAATTCGGATAAAAAGTTTAACCCAAATAAAAGTGCGAACATCCGCAAAAATGCTAAGATACAAATGACACTTTTTGTTGACTTTAGTATAAGTCAATTTTTTTTCAAAATATGCATAATGCATTAAACTAAAACACGACATGCTCATATGAATGACAGGATGAAATGTCGGATAAATAATGAAATGTCCGGGGCAAAAATTGGGGTATGACAAAAGGCACATGTGATCCATGCGGAGTGATGATGATGGCGCCAATTCCATGGCCATGAACATTAGAAGCTCCATCAAAAATTAAACCCCACTTGGATTCAGGATCTGGCCCTTCTTCTGGCAATGGTTCATCCCAATCTTGAGATCTCAAATACATTATATCTTCATCTGGGAAGTCCATTCTGATAGATTGATGATCGTCAATTGGTTGGTGAGCGAGGTACTCTGCCAACACACTTCTTTTCACAGCTTTCTGAGCTCGATATTCAATATCGTATTCTGATAATAACATTTGCCAGCGAGCAATCCTTCCGGTTAATGCAGGTTTCTCAAATACATACTTAATTGGATCCATTTTGGAAATCAATAGGGTGGTGTGGTTCAACATATACTGTCTTAGTCGGCGAGCAGCCCACACCAAAGCACAGCAAGTTTTCTCAAGCAGCGAGTATCTTGTTTCGCACTCGGTAAACTTTTTGCTAAGGTAGTATATTGCATACTCTTTTCGACCAGACTCGTCATGCTGACCCAACACACATCCCATTGAATTTTCAAGTACTGTGAGGTACATAATCAAAGGCCTTCCCTCAGCCGGAGGGAGCAAAATAGGAGGTTCAAGCAGATATTCTTTGATGTTGTCAAAAGCTTTCTGACAATCTTCATTCCACACACATCCCTGATTTTTCTTTAACAACTTGAAGATTGGCTCACAGGTAGCAGTCATATTGGAAATGAACCTGGAGATATAATTCAAACGTCTGAGGAAACCTCTCACTTGTTTCTCAGTCTTAGGTGCTGGCATTTACTGAATTGCTTTAACTTTATCAGGATCCACTTCAATCCCTCTCTGACTAACAACGAAACCCAATAATTTTCCGGAACGGACACCAAAAGTGCATTTGTTTGGATTTAAGCGGAGACGATACTTTCTCAAACGCTGAAACAACTTTAAAAGATCCTCCATGTGCCCTTCCTCTGACTGGGACTTGGCAATCATATCATCCACATAAACCTCAATTTCTTTGTGCATCATATCATGGAAAAGAGTAGTCATGGCCCTCTGATATGTCGCACCAGCATTCTTTAACCCAAATGGCATCACTTTGTAACAGAATGTCTCCCAGGGTGTGATGAAGGTTGTCTTCTCCATGTCTTCAGGTGCCATCTTAATCTGGTTGTATCCTGAAAAACCATCCATAAAGGAGAAAACCTCAAACTTGGTCATGCTATCTACCAACATATCAATGTGAGGTAGAGGAAAATCATCTTTCGGACTGGCTTTGTTCAAATCTCTATAATCAACACACATGCGAGCTTTTCCGTCTTTCTTCAGAACAGGCACAATATTGGCCATCCATTGAGGAAATACAGAAGTGACAAGGAAACCTGCGTCAATCTGCTTCAAGACCTCATTCTTAATCTTTTCTGCCAAATCAGGATGACTCCTTCTTAACTTTTGCTTGACAGGAGGACATTCTGGTTTCAACGGCAAACGGTGCTCCACAATATTTGTGTCCAACCCAGGCATATCTTGGTAGGACCACGCAAAAATGTCAACATACTCTTTAAGAAGCTCTACCATCCTCTTCTTAACATCTTGACCAAGCAGTGCCCCAATCTTGACTTCTTTTTTATCTTCTTCAGAACCCAAGTTAATGACTTCTAATGGCTCTTTATATGGCTGAATGGTGTCTTCCTCGTGCTCAAGCAGTCGGGAAATCTCATCAGGAATACATTCATCACTCTCTTCTTCCGCCTCATACACAGGACACTCGAAGTTAGGAGAGGGTGCAGGGTCATTACTTTCAACGGTTTTATTG
The DNA here is from genome assembly GCF_029867415.1 of Vicia villosa. Taxonomy (NCBI): domain Eukaryota; kingdom Viridiplantae; phylum Streptophyta; class Magnoliopsida; order Fabales; family Fabaceae; genus Vicia; species Vicia villosa. Next base: position 161,883 of record NW_026706116.1, read on the forward strand.
ATTAATCTGCACAAATGATTATTATTTCAGGAAAAGGAAAGATATATGCAAACATGTAATCGTGCAGATTATGGAAAATGAAAACATTTTTTAAGGTTTTTTGTGTTACCACTTTCCAGAAAAAGCAAAAAGATAAAAAGCATGTACATGCAGAAACAAAATGACTTTTATTGATGATTTTAATGTTTAAAACAAACAGAAAACAGCCCCAACAACTTCACTTTCATCTTGGGCAGAATGAAAAGAATTTGAAAAACATAAAAGCAAATTACTTTGAGACATGAGTACACTCAGGAATGTCAATGGTGATCCAGATCTTAATCATCTTTCCATGGGTCACAAAGTTTGGCACTTCTGGCTCTGATTCATCTTCAACAATAGCATCCACCTCTGGAAGAGTCGGATGTAGAAACCCAGCACTACGAAACGTTTCTTGATAAGGACGAAAAGCAGATTCAGACTTCATCACAGACTTGTCTGAGGCAGAAAATCCCAGACCAGCTCTATTCTTGTTCTCTTGTAGACTCACCATTTGTCCCCAGACTCCTGAATGTCCATTCTGAACCACCAGCTGAGCGTCTTTGAAGGAGGCAATGGAAGCTTCATCCTTTTTGATTTCATCATTAACAGACAGGGCTTGGAATGCAGTTCCAATGACTACCTCATCAGCTTCTATGGTACAGAACGAAGAGAGATGACTAATCAGCAAAGCTTGTTCTCCATTCACAACAACCATCTTTCCATCTTTCACAAATTTCAACTTTTGGTGAAGAGTTGACGTAACTGCCCCAGCCTCATGGATCCACGGGCGTCCCAATAAGCAACTGTATGCAGGGAAAATGTCCATCACTTGAAAAGTAATCTTGAAGACAAATGGTCCAATACCAATAGGCAAATCAACCTCTCCGACCACTGATTTCTTCGATCCATCAAAAGCCTTGACGATCACATTGCTAAATCTCATTGGTGTGCCACCATAAGACAGCTTAGTAAGAGTGGATTTCGGCATGACATTCAGAGATGAACCAGTATCGATCAACACATTGGACATTGAGTCCCCTTTGCAATTGACAGAGATGTGCAAAGCCAAATTATGATTTCTTCCTTCCTCAGGCAAATCTTCATCACTGAAGCTCAAATTGTTACATGCAGTGATATTACTCACCACCCCATTAAACTGATCCAGCGTCACATCATGATCCACAAAGGCCTGATCGAGTATTTTCATCAAAGAATCCCTATGAGCAGGAGAACTCGTCAGCAGCTCCATTATAGAGATCTTGTACGGAGTGCGATGCAACTGATCCACAATCTTATAATCACTCATCTTGATAAGCTTCAAAATCTCATCCATCTCCTTTCCTGAAGATGACTCAGCATTCACTTTTGTCGCATCATTATTGTTCACAGGCACTTGAGTTGGATTCCTCTGGACATCCACAACTGTTTGGGGCTGAGTAAAAACTCGTCCGCTTCTAGTCACTCTACTAAAATCTGCTATATTCCCAACAGCAGACAGAGGCTTAATCTCGACTTCTTTTCCAGCTTCCATCATAGTGGCATTGTATCTGTAAGGCACAGCCTTATCAGAACTATAAGGTACAGATCCAGGCAAACATATCACAAGAGGTTCCACAGCAGCTTTGCCATAATAACCAATCTCTACACATTCCGGGATTTCAAAGCATGGTTCAATCACATTGACATCATCTTCATCTCTATCCCTCAGAATCTCAATGAGCCTTTGATCTATCATCTCTTGTAAATTTCTTCTCACAATGTAACATCCTCGAGGATTGACTGAACAAATCCTACAAGCAGCATGATTATGCTCATAATGACTGTACTCACACAGAGTGGCATGCATCTCTACCAATGATCCTCTGATGTGTTCCACACGATAAATCTTATACTTCCCAGGGCAACCAGATACCATATTCACAGCAGACGCTTCATGAGTTGGCAATGGATTGTTCTGCACATTTGGACCAATATCACGGAAAGAAAGCATACCAGAACGAACCAATCTCTGGACTTCATTCTTCAGGGCCCAACAGTTTTCCAAATCATGCCCAGAAGCATTCTGATGATAAGCACAAGTGGCATCAGCCTTATACCACCAAGGGAGTTTCTCTGGCACAGGAGGTGGTGACCTTGGTTGAACCAACTTCTTATGAATTAGAGCAGGATACAGTTCAGTGTACGTCATAGGGATAGGATCAATATTAACCCGAGGATACGGATTTCGCCTTGCTGGTTGTTGATTAACAGGAGCTACAGGCACTGAATTCACGACAGGAGTTACTGACGCCACTTGTTGAGATTGATTTCTGAATCGACTATTCCTCCCATGAGAAACAGCATTAGCATCTGATTCTTTCTTCTTCTGGAGTGAAGAACCATACTTCTTCGCACGACCAGATGAATTGTCATTTCGAACCAAACGACCTTCTCGCACAGCTTCTTCCAATCTGACACCCATACCCACCATTTCGATGAAGTCTACAGGAGCACTTGCAATCATCTTTTCATAGTAAAACGGACCAAGAGTCTTCAGAAAAATCTTAGTCATCTCTTTTTCTTCCATCGGAGGAATCACTTGGGCGGCAACCTCACGCCATCTCTGAGCATACTCCTTGAAGGATTCTTTCTCTTTCTGCATCATAGCTCGCAATTGATCCCTATCAGGAGCCATGTCCACATTATACTTGTATTGTTTCACGAACGCCTCAGCTAAGTCATTGAAAGTGCGAATATGGGTGCTATCAAGGCCCATATACCACTTAGAAGCAGCTCCAGTCAAACTATCTTGGAAATAGTGAATCAACAGACGTTGATCATCAGTGTGAGTAGACATCTTTCTCACATACATCACCAGGTGTGCCTGAGGACAGGAATTTCCCTTATACTTCTCAAATTCAGGCAGTTTGAACTTAGCAGGTACTTTCACATTGGGAACAAGGCAAAGATCATGCACATTCTTTCCAAACAGTTCTTTCCCACGCAAGGCTTTCATCTCTTTCTGCAATTCTTCAAACTGATCTTGGAAACCATCCATTCTGTCATGAATTTCACTTGGAGCAGCATCATAAATGGGCTCTGGGACAAAAGGACCAGTATGAACAATAGGAGATGTGTTGACCATAACAGGAGTCAACGGACGGGTCATCTCAGGAACAGACAAATAACCTTCAGGCATGCCCCAGGGATATCCATTAGGCATACGTTGCTGAGTAGCACCAACAGGAATAGCAGGAATAGTTGTAGCAGCAATTTCAGAAATCACAGTGGTCTGACCCTGAGCTTGGGCGTTGGGAGGAGGAACCTGATTTTGATTCTGAGCAGCCATCAATGTCTCAACTAGAGCAGTGAGACGATCCACACCAGATCTCAAAGTAACAACCTCTTCACGTATCTCACGATTCTCTTGTTCAAGACCTTCCATCTTCTTCTTGCAGTTAGCTCGAGTATTATACCGGTGAGACAGCTTGATTCTGTATGAAGAACACTGAATAAGACCTCTGGAAATACCCTCGGAAGCAAGACCAAGAATGCAGAATGATGCATGAAATGCAATGCAAATGATTTTTATTTTTATTGGTTTTCAAGGAACTTTTAAGACATTAATTGTAAACATTAGCAAAAAACATCATAAAACATAACAATATTCTTTCATTAGTAATGGAAAAGCATACAAAAGGATTCAAAGATCCAAAATTACAAAACAATGGAAAATCTAAAAACTAGAAGGGAATACTTCTGACGAAGATCCATATCCTCTCTGCAGCTTCCTACGGAGCTTCTCCAATTCATCCTCATAAAAGGCCTTCAAATGAGCATTCTCGGCCATCAGCTTATTAGCAACCTCTTTCCATGCCACTGGATCTTCTTGTTGTCTCTTTCGCTTTTCACCATGTTGTTGAAGTAACTTTTCTTGATGACGAATCTGATCATCCTTTTCCATCAACCAACCATCTTGGATATCAATCATTTCATCCTTTTCTTTCAAGTGTATCTTCAACTCTTTGTTCTCAAACTCCAAAGCATCTCTTTCCGCTCTCAACTTAGCCACGAGCTCTAGATGTTCTTCACCACTTTCAACAGGAGTAGTGGAAGACAATGGTGGAGTAACGAGTAGAGAAGGCTCCTCGAGTAAATAAGGCATCTGAAAAGTATGAGCTCTAGCTTGAACCCAATCAGTGTAGTCTTTGAGAGCAACACATTGTTTCGTTCCCAAATGTCTCTTCCTATCAACATGGTGCCAAGCACGCACAAACCGATTTCTCATATCCGAATTTCCATCTTGATTAAGATAAAAGATTCCTGACACAAGAATATTAGCGGGTCTCTCCTTCATGGGGTAGCAAAATTGACGCCTTGCAAGAATGGGGTTGTAGGTAATTCCTCCTTGTATACCAAGAAGAGGTACATTAGGGAATTCTCCACAACTATCAATAATCTCACCAATGTCATAAGCAGGATTGTACCAATGGATATTCCCATTAGTAAGAGGCATGATCTTCTGAGACCATGAGAGACCATCAGGATTGTTCAAGAAGCTCTTAGCTTGAGGTAAGTGCAAAATAAACCACTTATAGAGCAACGGAGTGCAACAGTTGATAAGTCCACCTTTCTTATCATTCCTATGGTGAATGGAATGATAAGTATCCCCAAGCAAAGTAGGCACAGGATTCCCAATCATGAAAATCCGAATAGCATTAACATCGACAAAGTTGTCAATGTTGGGAAAGAGTATCAAACCATAGATGAGCAAGGCCAGAAATGTCTCAAAAGCAATCATACTTCCTTTACTAGCCAACATAGAAGCCTTTCCAATCAAGAACTTGGAAGTCAACCCCCAAATTCCTCCTTTTTTAGTCATGTTTGCTTTCACATCTGATATTTTCAAATGAAGAAGCTCTACTATCTCATCAACCTGAGGCTCTTTCTCCAGACCACTAAACGGTATATCATTCGTAACTGGCAAACCAATCTAATAAGAATACTCCTCCAAAGTGGGCATAAGCTGGTAATCGGGAAAGGTAAAACAATGATAAACCGGGTCATAAAACTGCACAAGAGTCTCAAGAATCCCTTTTTCCACTTTGGTCTTCAAGATAGAGATCAATTTCCCATAACGATTTTTGAACTTGTCAAGATTAGGAACCAAAGTTGCTAGCTCTTTCAATTCCTTTGCACTTGAATTTCGGAAAGTGTACTTCTTGATGCTTCTCTTTTGATCCATGGTACCTGTGATGTTTACAAAAAATGTCTCTAAGTTCCTTGAAAACCATTTGTGAATGTTATTTTTATGAATGCATGGATGCATGGTTTATGCATCAACCACAATCAAGAGCACACAAGATCACATCAAATCACACAAAATCACACAGTCCAGGTTCTTAGGTTCGACGTCACGAGCATGGAGCCATGGGTCTACCCATCCCACAAGGTGTGTTCTAAGGAATTTTGTACCTGCCAATCGGGTTCTACAAAGGTTCCCAGAGTTTTCAATCTTCTATCGGATATTACCGGCACGCACAATTGCTCATGGGCGCCAATAATATGCCTAAAAGACCTCGTCTGAGCGTAGTATCGCATGACAACAAGCTCAAATTGGTACTTGATCTTGTTTCTGCACTACATCCTAAAAAGGCTTAGATGGGTTAAAAAGGTTCTAGGCCATTCAGCTTCTACAGACACTCACTATTGAAAGTAATAGCGTTATCACGATGGTTCGTAACAACCTCTACTACCTTCCATGAGGCCTCCACTGATTGGGGTTCCACCATATGACGCTCATGGTAAGGATTGCTCCTGACATGCGACTATTGGTCTTACCACCTCCTATCTCAAGTTACTCACCAAAGTTCGGGTTAGAACTTTGTCTCATCACAGAGGAACCATCGAGCACCAAAAAGAAAAAAAAAAGAAAATAAACAAACAAGGCACACAACAATATATACAGATAAACACACAGACAAACAAAAATAGGCTTAACACACTTAAAACTGGATCCCCAGTGAAGTCGCCATTTTTCTGTAGCGGGGAAAATCTGATATCGAAGCCATGAAATTGACTCGAATCAATATTTCGTTTGAAATCGCCACCGCGCTTTATTTTTTTCAAAGGAAAAGGGAAAAGAACGTAAAACCTAAAGTTTTGTTTTTTAAAACAAGAAAGAGAACTCAGGTTCGGGTGTTGATTATATGAGGGGAAGGTTTAAAGCACCCCTCATATCTGTGGTACTCCACAGGAACCTTTTTGAAAATCTGTGTGGTGTGTGCTAAAAAAAAGGGTTTGTTTTATTTTTAAAATAAGCTCGGCAAAGCGTTAAGCCTTGGGCCTACATACCTCCTCGGTGCAATGGAGAAGTCAGAGCTAATGTAGTTCCGCTTTTTGGGAAAACATTTTTAAAACGAATAAACACTTTATCGTCGTTGGAGAGAAATACTCAGCCATTGATCTTGAGCATGAGAACAAACGAGTTCTTTGCATCGCTAATGAAAGAAGGGCTCCAACTCGGATAAAATCGACGAGTATGCCACTAGCTCTCTCACGCGGAAAAGATCTCATTATATCAATCAATTTCAAAATCGTGGGGTATAACCACTCGTTTCGACAATTAACGGTGTCTAAACTTTTGAAGAAAAACCACTAAGGGCGAAAGATATTTTTTAAGGAAAAGTTTTGAAAAGGTTTGCAAACATAAGAAGGTTTTTGAAAAAGGGAGAAGATTTTGAAAATTTAAGAAGGGGAGGAGATGAAGAGGCTATCCTATTGCGTAAAATAAAAGCTAAGGAAAAGAACGGTCTAACCAAAATAAGAAGCCAACACTTGACATTGTGAGTCAAGGTAGATTTCCCTTCCTTTGGACTTATCATTACCAAACCAAACATTATCACTTGGGGATCCAGATGAACTTATTATCTTAGCACCACTTTGCATTAAGCACATTAAAATTCTGACGAAAATCGGGCAGAGTAACGGCTGTTTTCGGGTAAAATCCTTATCTCAATGCCTTGGAATTAACCATCAAGGGCTTTCAAGGAAATACCTGCACATACAAACAGACAACAATCCAATGCCAGACAGACAGAATAACAGCAGAGTAATAACAGAATAAGAGTCCAGAGGCACTAGGTCCATAAGTCCGAATCTCCAAGATGCTAGGGATAGTAACCAATAGTCCAAAAGAGAGCCTTAAGTGTTTTTTAGATTTTGGTTGTTTATTAGTGTTTTAGCATAAAAGTAAAGTATGGTCCAAGTGGACAAAAGGAAAATAGCGGAAGCATAAACATATGTCCAAGTGGACAAAGAGAAAATAGCGGAATTATAAACGTCCAAATGGACAAAGAGAAAATGGCGGAATGTAAATATGATGAAATGATAAAATAAAGCGATAAAGCGAGAAATATAAAGAGCGGTATAATAAATGGCGGAAGTTAAAGTTAGTGGTTAGATGTTAAAGATAACCATCTTGAAACTTGTCAAGTATGTTATCAAAGTTAGTAATGAAGATCGATGGTGAGTGAATGATGTTCTCGGATTTAAATTCAATGGAGGTTTATCAGAAGCTTGATGAAAATCATAGCGACTACACGATAAATACCTCCACAAGTCTTAAATCACCGCATACAATTCTCTTCCATATTTGATCTTTTATTGAGTCGGGACAAATGTAGGAGAACTCTCCATGTATCAAGATCATCAATCAAAAGAAATAAGAAGGAGAAGAAGAAATGATCTAGTCTTTATCAAGAATCCATAGAATTCTCAAGATATTAAGACTTTCATCGATCAAAAGAAAACAAGAAGAAAGAGATAAGAATGGAAACATAAATTGATCTAGTCTTTATCAAGAATCCATAGAATTCTCAAGATGTCAAGACTTTCATCGATCAAAAGGAAATAAGATGAAAAGATAAGAATGAAAACAAACTGATCTAGTCTTCATCAAGAATCCATAGAATTCTCAAGATATTAAGACTTTCATCGATCAAAAGAAAAATAAGATGAAAAGATAAGAATGAAAACAAATTGATCTAGTCTTCATCAAGAATCCATAGAATCCTCAAGATGTCAAGACTTTCATCGATCAAAAGAAAAATAAGATGAAAAGATAAGAATGAAAACAAATTGATCTAGTCTTCATCAAGAATCCATAGAATCCTCAAGATGTCAAGACTTTCATCGATCAAAAGAAAAATAAGATAAAAATAAGAATGAAAACACAAAAGATAATCAACTCACACTATCATTAATATCATTCATCCATCTTGGTGGATTAAGTCATTTCAAACCTATCAACACCCTAGATCCAATGATATTAATGAAGTGTAGGAAGAAGGAAGCCAAAACAAGCACAAAAAAGGCAAAAAACCACATTCTGCCTGCTGGAAATCGATTTCATGCAGGGGGAAATCGATTTCCATAGTGCAGTTTTCAAAAAAAAACAAGTTACGTTCAGCAGGAAATCGATTTCAGCCTTAAGGAAATCGATTTCCTCAGTGTAAATTTCAGCAAAAACAGCATTTAAAGGCATGGAACTTGATTTGAACAAATATACAAACACCTTATGATCATACATCAAATAGAGCACGAATTTTCCATCAAATTACTATCAATTAGCACCAATATAGCATCAAAGATGCATCACACACAAGCACAAAAGAATCACATTATGATAGATGAAAAAGGATGATGAAAATTACCAAATCTTGAACAAAACTTAGATCTACTTCAAGAATCACCAACACAAATCTTGATCTCTCAACAATTGAAGAAAAAAGAATGAACTGGATGGTGGCTTAGCTCAAAGTTTGTGAGGTTCAAGGTGTGACTCACAAACTTTATGAAAGAACAAAGAGCTTTGGTGAATTTTGGTAAGGATGAGGAGAGAAATTGCAAGGGATTTGTTGGCTCTCAAAGCTTGAGAAATGAGAGAGTAGTGGGCTCTATTTATAGGATGAGAGCAAGAGTAGTGGTAGTTTGGTCTTTTTGCATTTGGTAATTAGCTTGTGTTTAATTGATGATTAAAGTGGTAATTAAATGGTAAAAAGTTGTAAAATGAGGTTAAAATGGGTTTAATGAAGAGAATTATTTTGATGAGGTGGAAAATTGGTAAAATGACAAAAATGGTCAAAGAAAATAGGTGCCAAAATCAAATCAAGCTTCCCTCTCTATTTTTTTTTTTGAATTTCGCCTGAAGGAAATCGATTTCCCCAGGAGTGAAATCGATTTCACTCTGTTCCAGAAGAGAATTTGGCGCAAAATACACTAGGGAAATCGATTTACCCAGGAGGGAAATCGATTTCATGCTGTCCAGAATGTGATTTTGTTGAAGATTGCTGCAGGGAAATCGATTTCATCAGTCAAAAATTTGAAAAATGCCTTGTTTATTGCATGTCTTGGCTTGGTACCTACAAAACAAAAGCCTACAAAGAAACAAAGCAATGTTTTTGGTATTTGGGTTAGTATAATATGCATACAAGATACACAATCATTGGTGCTTGATGGTCCCTCTTATTGATGAGGTGAGTGCAACACCATAAACAAAACTTCCAAGCGAAGCTCTTGATTAGTGATTGGGATATGAATGATATAGGATCTTAGGGTCAAAAATTGGGGTATGACATCCTCGTATGCCCTAGCTTGTGAGAAATTCTTGAGAGTGTTAACGTGTTCTTTGAGGCTGCAAAACCTTGTTCTCCCCCCTTGCGATTGAGCATGTTCAGTATATATTAGGAGTGAATTAGGTTAGTATTTGTGAGGTGAATCTTTGAGATTTATCATGGAAAGATTTGATATGCCAATCACGTGAAACTTGCTAATTTTTGAACAAGATTTGCTAGAGAATGTGCTTCACACGGTTTGCAACTTATTTTGGGCCTCTCATATAGCTTAAGTCTAGGTCCATCTACTTTAACTAATTTATTTCATCTTTTATCTAATTTATCTTTGAATTTTTAAGAATAAAAATCAAAAATAAACTAATAAATAAGAAATAAAATCATGATGGAACATGAATGAACTTAAAGGGTCCATATAAGGTTATCTTCATGTTTAGACATTAAAACTTAGGCCCAATAGCCCAAATTTCCAAGTTTGCTCAATTTAGTCTTCATGAATCTCCTTAAAATCAAACAACTTGCACCACTCTTAACTTGCTCGATTTTTTTCGTATGGAGATGATCTAGGACTTTCTGGAAAGCCCAAGATGTCGTCTACAAGCCACTTTGGAAGCTTTTTCCCATTTGAGGATTTTATCTTGATGATATTGGCTTTGACAAAAAACTGTTTTTGGTTGACTTTCAAAAAGGACCTATAATCTTTTGATCCATATCTCTCAAATGAAGCATTTTTAGACTTGGCTTGTTAGAGACAAAATTGTAGGGAATTCAATTTCCTTCAAATTGAGCTTTGGATGGAAAATTTCTGATGTTCCATGTGGGAGTTATGGCTGGTCAAAGTTCAGTTGACTTTCTCCTATGAAAACCCTAATTTAGAAACTTTTAAAATTGTTGATTTCTGATCTTTCTTTGATGAACCATGATCAATTATTGATAAAATGGTGAATGATACTTCATAATGAGGATGTTGACCAAAAATCAGAAGTTTTGACTGTGGTTTGACCATAGTTTGACTTTTAGGTCAACTAGTCGATTATTGATTGTTCAGGCCATTGAGTGAGCAATCTTTTGAATCAGAGCTTGAAACTTGGCATGAGGATCCTTTGAAGCATGTGAGAGACCATGAAGTCCACTTGAGGTATCAGAAGTTGATTTTTCTTGGAGAGAAACAAAACCCTAGTTTTGGTCCTTATTGCTTATGAGAGTGTGCATCCACTTAGATCTTGAGCTGTTGATACTTGGATGAGCTTGAGTATAAAATGTGATGGGCAAATTTTGGGGTATGACACTATGCTTTTAGAGAGAAATTTTTGAAAGCTATTTTGAACTTGAAGCAGTTTCTGGAATAGAAATTTTTTGAGCTTTATGTAACTATTCTTTGAGTTTGACATTATTTTCCTTAAGATCAGAGTTTTTTGCTTTAAGTTCCTCAATTTCAGATACAAGATTCTTTTCAAATTTATTGTAGTTGATTTTGAGTTGACTGTAGTTTTCAACAAGTTCTGACAAACTTTTTACAAGTTCAGATCTAGTAAGTTCAGAGAATACCTCTTCAGATTCTGACTCAGTTTCAGAGTCATCTGTTGTGGTAGCCATAAAAGCTAAGTTTGCATGTTCATCTTCTGAGATAGATTTATCTTCAGAAGATTTTGAATCATCCCAGGTAGCCCTCAAACTTTTCCTCCTTTCTAACCTGTTCTTTGGCCTTTCTTTTTGTAACTTAGGACAATCATTTCTGTAGTGTCCTGGTTCTTTACATTCATAGCAGGTGACACTTATTTTGCTTGACTTTTTACGTCCAGAGGATTCTGCTTTATCTTCTAATCTTTTGTAGTTTCTGAACTTCTTTTGTCTGTGCTTCCACATTCGATTGATCCTTCTTGGGAGAAGAGATAACTCATCTTCTTTTGAAGAAGAAGAGTCCTAGGAGCTTTCTTCTTTAACCTGAAAAGTGTTAGTTTCATAACTTTTAGTAGATTTAAGAGCAACAGACTTACCTATCTTTTGAGGCCCATGTTCATCAAGTTCTATCTCGTGACTTCTCAGTGCACTGATGAGTTCTTCCAAGGATATACTATTCAAATCTTTTGAAACTTTGAATGTAGTGACCATTGGTGCCCATCTTCTGGGTAAACTTCTGATAATTTTCTTGACATGGCCTGCTTTGGTGTATCCTTTGTTCAAAACTCTTAGACCAGCAGTCAACATTTGAAATCTTGAGAACATTATTTCAATGGACTCATTTTCTTCCATTTTGAAAGCTTCGTACTTTTGAATAAGAGCCAGAGCCTTTGTTTCTTTTACTTGAGCGTTTCCTTCATGAGTCATTTTGAGAGACTCAAACATGTCCCGTGCAGTATCTCTATTTGTGATTTTTTCATATTCTCGTTTTGAGATAGCATTGAGCAAAATATTTCTAGCTTTGTGGTGATTTTTGAAATCTGCTTTTTGTTGTTTGGTCATGATCTTTCAATCAATCTTGTTTCCTTCTTCATCTACTGAATGTGTGTAGCCGTCTAAGACCACATCCCATAAATCAGCATCTTGGTCGAGAAAGAAACTTTCTAGTCTATCTTTCCAGTTTTCAAAATATTCTCCATCAAAGATAGGAGGTTTTGTATAATCTAACGGCTTTAATTAATTTTTTTATAGAAAAATATTTCCAAAAATAAATAAATTAAATCATCAATTAAAGCCGTTAGATTAATGATAATCAATGGTTAAGATTTGGAGTAAGTCTTAAACACTTACTCTTGGAGTAAATATATCCCTCCTCATATATATATATATATATATATATATATATATATATATATATATATATATATATATATATATATATATATATATATATATATATATATATATATATATATATATATATATATGAGGGATATGTTTACTCCAAGAGTAAGTGTTGAAGAGTTACTCCAAATATTAACCATTGATTATCATTAATGTAACGGTTTTGATTAATAATTCATACATAAAAATATTTCCAAAAATAATTAGATTAAATGATCAATTAAAACTGTTAGATTAATGAATATCAATGGTTAATATTTGGAGTAAGTCTTCTACACTTACTCTTGGAGTAAATATATCTCTCCTTATATATATATATATATATATATATATATATATATATATATATATATATATATATATATATATATATATATATATATATATATATATATATATATATATATATATATATATATATGCAATGGGCAGTGGTATATCTGTGTTCTTCATCTCTCTATTTCATAACTTTCTATGTTAGAGTGAATCCGTGAAATTTGTGTGAGATAATCATGTTCCATGTTGCTATGTTGATACACCATGATGAAATATGATTAAAAACTGTTAAATTGAATGATTGAAGGTTTTGAGTGTCCATTGTTTGATTTCATGGGGTTCTACCCAAATTGATGAAAGTAATGATGTTATTATGTGAAATGGAGAATGAAATTTGTGTTGATTTGATTGTTATCATAAGTGCTTAAATTGACCCATAAATGTGATGGGATTGTTGGGAAAATGAGGGATTTTGAATATTGAAAGTGGGTTTTCGTAACAGCAAGAAAATGGTGTTTTTGGGGTTCTGTTACAGGCGAACCCGGTTCCCAAAAGAGGGGGAACCGGTTCCCATATCACAAAATGAAGTTTTCAACGGATAGAGGGTGCGGGAACCCAGTTCCCAGATTGGGGAACCTGTTCCATAGAAGTAAACATGAATTTTTGTGAAACTTCAAAATGTCATAACTTTTGATCGTAACTTCGTTTTGTGTGCCGTTTGAAGCGTTAGGAAGCTAATGAGATTATCTATATGATAGGATTGTAATTTTTAGCACTTGATGAATTAATTATGATGTTCTTTTGTGAATAACATGTAATTTGGTGTGTGTGCGTCATAACTTGGTGAAGCATGAATAACAATTGTTGACATGAAATATGGTATGATATTCATGATATGTGTGAATGAATATATGCTATTTGAATGTATTTTGTTGGAGATGATTATTTTAATGTATGTTGTTCAATTGGAAAACTACATGTAATTATGTATGCGTATGTAACAAACTAATGTTACATGAGGATAACATGTGTTGTTATTGTTACCTTGTGTTAATTATTGATGTTGATTACATAATGAATGTATGATGTGCAATTGGTGAATAATTCAATGTGGGAATCATGTGATATGCTTGAATGTTAAGATTATATGGATAATTCTTAATTGCATATGTGTTTATAATTGTATGTATACATGATGCTTGAATTTAGAGAATGTATGTTGTTGTTCGTGGATACTATGAGTATGATGCATACGTGAGTGAAGACATATTACTTGAATCGTATTTATGTAATATGTGAATTGATGTTGAGCGATAATAACATTGTTATCATGATATGTGATATGATATTCACGATGAGTGTGAATGATTATATGCTAAATTGTTGTGATTGTTATTCAATGTGTGTGTTTTGTATAATTGGTGGATAATTCGTTGTGTGAATTATTGTGGTATCAGTATGTTAAGATTGTGTGGATAATCTTAATTGCATACATTTTGGTGATAATTGTACATGCATACATAGTGGCTTTGATCCTTGTGTGGAAATAGAGGAGAGGCTTTGTTTTCTTTGTGGATTCGTGAGCGGTGAAACTATGGGTTCACATGTTGGCTTTGATCCTTGATTGGAAATAGAGGCGGTGAAACTATGGGTTCACATGTTGGCTTTGATCCTTGATTGGAAATAGAGGCGGTGAAACTATGGGTTCACATGTTGGCTTTTACCCTTGATTGGAAATAGAGGCGGTGAAACTATGGGTGAAGGATAGAAAAACACTTAGAAAGGGGGGGGTTGAATAAGTGTGACTTTAAAAAACTCTTAGGATAAAAACAATTGCACAATGATTTTTATCCTGGTTCGTTGTTAGCGAAACTACTCCAGTCCACCACCTTAGAGTGATTTACCTCACTTGAGGATTTAATCCACTAATCAACCTTGATTACAATGGTTTTCCACTTAGATACCTTTTAAGTCTTCTAGAGTATTCTGATCACACCTTGATCACTCTAGGAACCTTTTACAAATTAATGTAAACAAATTCTTACAAGAGTATTACAATGCTTCTTAATAAGCTATAATCACAACTGTGATATTTCTCTTAAGTTCTAAGCTTAAATCTCAACTATGATATTACAAATGAAGTGAGGTTGAATATGAAGTTTGATAGCTTTTGATTCAGCAACGTTTCAGCAAGATTGAAAGAGTTGTTCGTTAATTAGTAACCTTGCTTCTGATCAGAACTTCACTATTTATAGGCGTTTTGAGAAGATGACCGTTGGGATCATTTAATGCGTTGCGTGATCCGTACAGCATTGCATTTAATGTTTCACTCTTTTGTCAACTACCTCGAGCCTTGCTTTTCCTGCTTTAGCTGACTTTTCCTTTAATAGCTTCTAACGTTCCTTTTGTCAGTCAGCGTAGCCTGCCATCTTGTACTTGCTTCTGATCTGATCTTTGTAGATACAACGTTTGAATATCATAGTCATTCAGCTTGGTACAGAGCATCTTCTTGTCTTCTGACTTTGAAGTGCTTCTAGCGTGATACCATGAGAACTTCAGTGCTTCTGCTTCTGAACTTAAGTTCTTCTGATGCTTCAATAGACCATGTTCTGATTCTGCTTGACCATCTTCTGATGTCTCGCAAGAGCATGTTCTGATGTTGCATACTTGAACCTTCTGAGTCAGTGCTTCTTGCGCTGAATTGTGCATACTCTTTATATATTTCCTGAAATGGAAAATGCATAGGATTAGAGTACCTCATTGTCTTATACAAAATTCATATACATTGTTATCATCAAAACTAAGAATATTGAATCAGAGCATTCTTTTAAGTAAGAACATGTATCAGAGCAATGCTAGAAAAAATATCAGAGATAACTTTGATAAGTTCTTAAAAGAAATATGTATCAGAACATATGAGGGATAAGAATGTGTTAGAGCATATTCTGCCACGAGAATATCAGAACATTCTTCCTTCTTGCTTCTGATCTTGAAGTTTCACAGCACTAAGCTTGCTTCAAATTCCAAGAACATGTTTCTTTATAGAATTGCTTTTCCTCATGTATTTGCTTATCATGTTGAGCTTTTTCAGAATATCTTCATTCCTGCAAAAAAATCTCAAAGACATAGAACTTGCAAATAATGTTAGGAATGTTGAGATTTAATCCCAGCAACTGATATAGTAAACCAAATCAATTATCATGTTTCTCCCCCTTTTTGTCATAACAACAAAAAGCATATAAAAGATTCAGATGAAAAACAAACAATATGAGAGAAGAAGATAATATTTCATTGATTCAAAAAAATATCAGAAGATACAAAGATAGAAGCAGATGCAAGAAACAGATGCAAGAAACAAGAAAACAACTAAGACCAAAGGATTACGACTAGCCTAGCTTAGAAACTATTTTGGCCAGAAGGTTTTAGATCTCAGAAGTGCTTGCAAACTGCGTCTTCATGAATGAGCGAAACGCATTGTGAGTACCTGTGAGATGCAGATCTAGAAGAAGACAATTCTCTATCAACTTTCTCCCAATCAACTCTACCAGGAAGAGCACCTGTGATTCCATCTGAGTCATCAAGACCATACAACTTCCTTATCATCTTCTCAGTCACAACAACTTCATGCCCTAATACGAAGGAGATGATAGCAGTTGGAGTAACTGTTGCATGAGTCCAGAAATCCATGACCAAGAGAGGATAAACTGGTCCAACCAATCTTTCAAAGTAGTTTGACCAACCTTGCACCAGCATTGCAGCCTTGGTTTTGAAATCATGCTCCAACAGATTTGCAAAATCCACCATTGTTTCGCATAGAACTTCCAGTTCATCATGTGGAATAGAACAAGTCTTCAGGGGATGATATCCATATTTGTGTTGAACGAGATGTGCTGAAGACATTTTGTGTTGAGTACTTGAGGATGAAAGCATGAATTCACTCTGAGATTCGGTTTAGAAACTAGGGTTTATGCAAGAACGAGAAGGAGAGAGATGAATGAAAGAGACAATGAATGAAGAGAGAGAGAGAGAGAATGTAAAGAGATGAATTGTTATGGAGATGAGTTAATATAGAGACGGATTTGAAATGAAATGCAATATGCGTTTGAATGAACAGGATTACAGAAAAACATAGAATCAAATACATTTAATGAGAAATGACGTTAGGAGAGATAACGCAATATTTGAAATGATTTGCACAGTTACCTAGGGCGGCGTCTCCTCAACTGCACGCGTACTTGTCCAAATAGAGTGAACACGTGTTCAATCATCTGGAAAGCTGGTGACAGCTGTTTTGCTTAAAAAGACATTCTGAATCAACTTAGATAATGAAACGTTAGTAATAACAGAATCAGAACTTCTAATTGATCAACATCAGAACTTCTTATAAGAAGATAAAACAACTTCATTTCAGAACTAATCCATACGTCAGAACTTCTCATCTTCTCATTCTGGGCATAAATCCATACTGATATTCTTCAGAATGAACTTAAACCTATCTTCAGCAAGGGGTTTTGTAAAGATATCAGCCCATTGATGGTCTGTATCAACAAAGTTCAAAGATAGAACACCCTTCTGAACATAGTCCCTAATGAAATGATGTTTGATCTCAATATGTTTAGATTTGGAATGCAAGATTGGATTCTTAGATAAAAAAATAGCAGAAGTATTATCACAGAAGATAGGAATGTTACTCTCATATATCTGATAATCTTCTAGCTGACTCTTCATCCAGAGCATCTGTCTACTACATCCAGCAGCAGCAACATATTCTGCTTCTGTTGTAGAGAGGGCAATGATAGCTTGCTTCTTGCTATACCATGAGATCAGATGACTTCCAAGAAATTGACAACTTCCAGAAGTACTCTTTCTTTCAATTCTATCTCCAGCGTAATCAGCATCATAGAATCCTACTAAGTTGTATTCTTTAGATCTTCTGTAGACTAAACCAACATTAGTAGTACCTTTCAGATACCTCAGAATTCTCTTAACAGCTGTTAAGTGAGATTCTCTAGGATCTGATTGGAATCTTGCACACAGACAAACACTGAATAAAATATCAGGTCTAGAAGCAGTGAGATATAGAAGAGATCCAATCATACCTCTGTACAACTTCTGATCTACCTTCTTACTTACCTCATCCTTACCTAATACACATGTTGGATGCATAGGAGTTTTTGCTTCTTTGCTTTCAGAAAGATTAAACTTCTTCAGAAGTTCTTTCACATACTTGGTTTGATGAACATACGTTCCTTCTGATGTTTGATTGATCTGGATCCCAAGGAAATAATTGAGTTCTCCCATCATGCTCATCTCAAACTCAGCCTGCATAGACTTAGCAAACTCCTTTCCAAGTGTAGCATTAGATGTTCCAAATATAATATCATCAACATTAATTTGGCAAATTAAAAGATCCTTTTTAAAGGTTTTACAAAAGAGAGTAGTATCCACTTTTCCTCTAGTGAAACCATTATCCAGAAGGAAAGAACTTAATCTTTCATACCAAGCTCTAGGAGCTTGATTCAATCCATATAATGATTTCTTTAATTTAAAGACATGATCTGGAGACTTAGAGTCTTCAAAACCAGGAGGTTGGTGGACATAGACTTCCTCATCTATATAACCATTTAAGAAGGCACTCTTAACATCCATCTGATATAGAGTGATGTTATATTGAGTGGCAAAAGAAATCAATAAGCGAATAGATTCTAACCTGGCCACTGGTGCAAAGGTTTATGTATAGTCAATACCTTCTTGCTGACTATAGCCCTGAGCCACCAGTCTGGCTTTGTTTCTTACAACTTCTCCTTTTTCGCTTAGCTTGTTTCTGAAGACCCACTTCGTACCAATGATGTTAAATCCTTTTGGTCTAGGAACAAGATCCCACACACCATTCCTTGTAAACTAATTTAGTTCTTCTTGCATGGCAATTATCCAGTCTGCATCTTCTAGAGCTTGATCAATAGAAGTTGGCTCGATTAGAGAAACAATACCTAATTGACATTCTGCATTGTTCTTAAGGAATGCTCTTGTTCTGATAGGATCTTCTTTCTTTCCAAGAATAACATCTTCTGAGTGAGCAGATATGAGTCTAGAAGATCTTATGACAGTTGGTTATTCAGAAATTCTGAGATTCTCTAAAGAAGCAGCAACTTGATCTTCTGATCCTTTGCTTCTGGGTTCTTCAGCTTCTGATACTTTGCTTCTTGGTTCTTCAGCTTCTGAAATTGAGATATCTATATCTGCAAAATTCTCAAACTGCTTTGGCTTTTCAAGACCAAGCTTATCATCAAATCTGATATTGATTGATTCTTCAACAATCAATGTTTTAGTATTGTATACTCTGTAGCCTTTAGAGCGTTCAGAATATCCAAGAAGGAAACACTTCTGTGCCTTAGAATCAAACTTACTCAGATGATCTTTAGTATTCAGAATAAAACACACACATCCAAAAGGATGAAAATATGAAATGTTGGGCTTTTTGTTCTTCCACAATTCATAAGGAGTCTTATTAAGAATAGGTCTTATAGAGATTCTATTCTGAATATAACATGCAGTGTTTATTGCTTCTGCCCAGAAATGCTTAGCCATATTGGTTTCGTTGATCATGGTTCTGGCCATTTCTTGTAGAGTCCTATTCTTTCGCTCTACAACTCCATTTTGCTGTGAAGTTTGAGGGCAAGAGAAATCATAGGCAATACCATTTTCTTTGAAGTAAACCTCAAAGAATCTGTTCTCAAATTTGCCACCATGATCACTTCTGACCTTTATGATTTTACACTCTTTCTCAGATTGGATCTGAGTGCAGAATTCAAAGAACACTGAATGAGACTCATCCTTGTATTTCAAGAACTTTATCCATGTCCAGCGACTATAATCATCTACGATGACTAATCCATATTTCTTCCCTCTGACAAATGCTGTTTTGACTGGGCCAAACAGATCAATGTGCAGAAGTTCTAGCGGCCTAGAGGAAGAAACAACATTCTTAGACTTGATTGTATGTTTGGAAAACTTCCCTTTCTGACATGCTTCGCAAAGAGCGTATGATTTGTATTTCAGATTAGGGAGTCCTCTGACCAGATTTAGTTTGTTAATCTGAGAAATCTTTCTCAAACTAGCATGGCCTAATCTTCTGTGCCAGACCCATTGCTCTTCGTTAACAGACATAAGACAAGTTGCCTTCTGATTCTTAAGATCCTGAAGATCAATCTTGTAAATGTTGTTCTTTCTCTTGCCTGTAAATAGGATTGAGCCATCCTTCTGACTTACAGCCTTACAAGACTTTTGATCAAAGATTATGTCATAACCATTGTCACTTAATTGACTTATGGATAATAAGTTATGAGCTAATCCATCTACCAGAAGAACATTAGTTATAGAAGGAGAGTTACCAGTACTTATGGTTCCTGAGCCAATTATCTTGCCCTTCTAATCTCCTCCAAACTTAACTTTCTCCAGCAGATTTAAGAACAAGGTCTTGGAACATAGACCTTCTTCCGGTCATGTGTCGAGAGCACCCAGAGTCCAGGTACCATGACATGCTTTCCTTTGTCTTCTTTGCAGCCAAGGATATCTGCAACGGGAATAATCTTTTCCTTAGGTACCCACATTTTCTTGAGTCCTTTCTTGTTAGTTCTCCTCAAGTTCTGATTGGACTTGGGTTTAGCATGATAATTAACAGGAGGTACAGCATGATATTCCTTAGGTTGAGCAACATGATATTTTCTAGGTTGTGTCACATGCTTCTTAGTGTGTGTAATGTGAAAGATTTTAGCATGTGATGTGAGCCTAATATCATGGGAGTGGCCATACTTGAACTGATCATACAATGGCTTGTATGTGATTTTCATATCATCTACAGGTTCAAGTTTGTATGGGGTATCACCCTCATATCCTATGCCAACTCTCTTGTTTCCACTAACAGCATATATCATAGAGGCAAGTTGACTTTTTCCAATACCTCTAGATAAGAACTTCCTAAAGCTCAAGTCATATTCTTTAAGAATATGGTTCAGACTAGGAATAGACTTTTCTGAGTCAGGAGGAGATCCAACATCTTTGGATATTTTTAAAACTTTTTCCTTCAGTTCAGAATTTCCTACTTTCAGCTTCTTAGTTTCAGATTCAAATAGCTTTTTCAGCTTTTTGTATTTGATACTAAGATGAGCCTTGAGTTCCAGAAGTTCTGTTAAATTGGAAACTAACTCTTCTCTAGATAGTTCAGAAAATACCTCTTCAGAATCTGATTCTGATGTAGATTCTGATCCATCATCAACTGTGGCCATCAGCGCAATGTTTGCTTGCTCGCCTTCAGAGTCTGATTCTGATTCTGATGAATCTGAATCATTCCAAGTTGCCATAAGACCTTTCTTCTTATGAAACTTCTTCTTGGGCTTCTCCTTCTGAAGCTTTGGACACTCACTCTTGTAATGTCCTGGCTCATTGCATTTGTCGTTACCGCAAAAATTAACAGAGTCGTCACTAACATATTTATCCTGAAAAGGAAGGGAATGCCAGCAAACCACAAAACAAAACAACGGTCTCACGACCAGAGAAGAGGGTAAAGGAGTCGGTTATGCGAGGGGAAGGTGTTAGCACCCCTCGCGCCCATCGTACTCGATGGTATCCACGCATGTGTCTAAAACTATGGGTGTGTAACAAATCTACGCTAATCTGGACTAAAATGAATGCAGAATGTAGGGAAAAGAAAGGATTGTGCTCGCACGGGCCCTACCCCGCTGCCTGCATATCTGTTTTGCAGAATCAGAGCTACCGTAGCTCAGCTAACTAATTTTTGTTTGTTTTGTGTTTTTTAGGTGAACGAGTTACATTCGCACTCCGATGCTCGACCTTTGGAGACTTATGCTTGGGAATGGAGCGGAAATAACAAGCTCTTAAGAAAAGAAAATCAAAGAGTGTGGTTTGTGTTTTAAAGAATGCATGAGGAAAACCTAAACTAATGGGGGAAAGCTTGCTACCTAATGTTATCATACAAAGGGTACAAGTCTAACTAAGCTAGCACCCTATGGGAAAAAGCAAAAACAACACACAAGAATATCACACAAACGAGCTCCTCTCATAAAGCAAACAAAACCAACGACACTGGTCGAATGGTAGAAAATCGGTCCCGCCATAGCCAAGGGGAGCAACTCAACCCAAGTCAACCAAGCATTAGACCTCGCGAAAATGATCGGGCCATAGACAAGAGGAGAGGATCCCTCTCAGCAACCAAGCCGTCACGGATCTGAAAGGAAAACGGTGCGTGCGTACACCGAGCATCAACGTCGAGCGGTGCGAGTTATAGGAAATGCGGGGGTCCGATTGCATGAACCCTTTTCCTGACATACTCGATAACAAGATCTTGTGCTGGTGCAGAAGCGAGCAACGCGTAGCATGCGCATATTGAACGGACTCGATGAGACTAGGCGGGGGTTGATTGCTAACCCTTTCCGCATGCCTTCCATGAGGACTTAACGGAGTGCCATATAGGACTTATTACACCGTGACTCCCTGCCGCAAAGCACAAATGTAAACACACCAACAAAAACAGAGCCTCTTTCGAGGACTTGGCCAGATGCATGTCTAGGTCCTACTTCTCATGTTATAGGATGATGCGAAAAGCAATAAAGTACATAAAGAAGTAAAAGGGACAAGGAGACAATACCGAACGGATAGCAAATCCGCAATGAGCTAGCAAGCGTAAGCAGAGAAGTCTGAAATACTTCGCGTAAGCCATCATCAAGCAAAGCAAGTCAGAAAGCGTCGTCGTGAAAATAAATCACGAGCGACATGTGGTACACGTCGAGCATAACCTCACGAGCAACCTGCAAGAGAGCACAAGCCAGACAATGCAGGAGTATACATCTCAATGAATGAGAGATCAGGTGACTGGCATCGGAAATAGGTTCGTGTCCCACAAATAAAGTGGAACACGACACAAATCAATCGTACCGGAAGCGAATTCGTGTCCCACAAATAAAGTGGAACATGAAGCAATCGAATCACAATCGAAGACTATCTCAAAGTACCTTTCACATCTCAGCAAACAATTAGTAGTAACAAGGAAGTACGCTATGGAAAATACTAGCAATTAAGTTCTACTTAAATTCTAAAACAAAGTCTAAAAAAAGTTAAATTGTTTTTTATGACATTTTATCAAAGAATTAGAACTAAACTATATAATAAAACATCTAAATTCTAACAAGAAAATAATACATGTTTTTTTTTCATTTTTATCATGCAAAAGTCTAACAACAATATTGATTTAATGCTTATTTTGATTACCTAAAAAAATAGGAAAAGAACTCTAAGTAAAATTCAAATTCTAACAAGAAACATGGATACATGGGGGTTTCAAGTTGAAAATAATGGTGCAGGCAATAATCTGGGCGCAGGCCCAATGTAATGATCCAATGAATGTTTTTTTGTTCAGTTTTTGGCACAAATGAGAGTGTAGCGGGCTCACGGGGGGTGCAGCAATTAATTCGTGTATGAAGGCCCAAGGATTATTGATCCACAGTAACTATTTTGATTCAATTCAAATTTTCTGGTTCCAATGTTAAAGATCTAATTATGTCCATTTATTCCTAATTAACACCAATTAAATCCAACTAATTACATTAATCTTGTATCAATTAACAGTAAAAATGAAATAATCAAATGGAAAGAACTTAGGTCAAAAAGTGAAAACCGTATTTCCCCTTTCTGCTTCTTGTGTGCGACGGCGCCGGCGGACTCGGCTTCTCCGATGGAACTTCTCCGTCTCAAGCTCTCCATCTCCGATTCCACTTCTCTTATATCTGCTCGTCTCCGATTTCATTCGCTCTCTCCATTCACGATTCGCGATGATGATGAATAACGTTGGCGTGATGTTGAAATTGATGAAGGTTCGTTGATTGAGTTTGAAGAAGATTGAATCGTGCGACTGAGATGAAGTGCGGAGTGATGAAGATCGAAAATATGGAACTCGATTCAGATGCGATACAGAGGTGAGGTTGTTGCGAATTCATGCGTTCTCTTTCTTCTATGATTTTCAGATTTGTTGTGGTGGCCGTAGTTGTTATTGTTGTTGATGAAGATGATGAGCGTTGTTCTTGATGTTCTGCAGCGTTGTTATTGTGTCGCAGATGAAGAACGAAGATGGAGGTTAATGTAGTGCTTCAATGGAAGAAAACCGTGAGGATGCAGAGATTGAAGAGAGGTTCTGAGATGATGATGAAGTGTCCTGAAGTTCTGATTATGGTGATTGAATTGAAATGTGGTGAAGTTGTGATTCAACAAGAACGATGACTCGATTCAGGGAATGATGAAGGTATTGAGATCATCGTGGTCGTGGATAAAGATTGTTGAACGAATCATGTTGAAGATTGACGAATGAAGAGTTTGTTGATGATTCTCAGATGTGATGTTGTTTCTGTTTTTTTTTGTTTTCAGATGGAAGGAAGATCGATGGAGGTTTTGGTCGTTGAAGATGAGAAATGAAGAGGTGAGAGTGTGATTGCAGAGAGAATGGAGATTCAAGATGATGAAGATGGTGATTAATTGGTTTGAGAATCGATGAAGATGAAGATGAGGATCAAGAGAGAGCTTGAAGAAGTTTGTTACCGATTCGGTTAGAGGTTGTTACGTTTCTTTGTTATATTTTTCTTCTTCTCTGGTTTCTGATTTCTCCCCTTTGTGAATTTTGTTGCCCTCTGTTCTGCTGGTTCTGTTTTTCTGATATCCCTATCTCCTGAAACAGTTTCGGTTTTCTTCTCTGTATGCAGATTCGTTTTGTATGCGGTTGGGACCGGTCCCTATTGTGTATCAAGGTTCGGTTTATTCTGCCGCGGCTTTATTCAAGTGATTTTACCATATCGAACCGTTGCGGTTTAGTTTGGATTTTGGACTCGTTTTTTTGGCTCACTGCAGGACTGGTATTGATTGTAGGTGTCGGTTCACTTTGGTGCAGGCGGTTTTGGATTGAGTGAACGAGATTTGTAGTATGAAGTCATAGGTTTAACAACAAACGTTTATGTGATATTTTCTTTTGTATTTTTGTGTAATTTTGGATGAATTTGTAAATGTAATTTGAACATGGGCTATGGTATATGTTTTTGTAATGAAGTATGGACTTTTCTCGAATTTGAATGATGAATGAAATCGGTGAAAAATCTCGAATAACTTTGTATTTCCGTTTTAATTCTCAAATGAACCTAAACTCTACTTCCAAAACAAATCACCTTGTATTGCAATCAACAAATAATTGAGCAAAATGATAATCCCTTGATCACAAACAATCCACAACCCCATTTCTTGCACCATATATTTTTAGCTAGAATTAAGTTCTTGATGAATAAAATGCCTTGCACGAAGTTTGAATAATAAGATCAATTAGACCATCAAATCGACTTCATGCTTGAATCATTGAGACTTTAATTCACTCTCGATTCCTTAACTCAAACCAAACTTGTATGACAAGTCAACAATGAATTCAATGTTTAATGGTGCCTTGGTTTATCAATTCAATAGCAATGCCTTGACCAATCTTTGAAGACGAAGTTGACTTAAGCATAAAAGCAACCTCAACACACAATCTAGTTAACCTCGGTTGGATTTTAACAAACTCAAACGCTCAGATGAGAAAATCTTTATTATTTTTCTTCGATTTTCGAACGACGAAATAAACGCCATCCATAACTTATAGCACAGATAAAGAGGGAAAATTTTGGGGTGCAACAGCATTCAAAGCATGTGACCTTCTTTTTGTCATATCTTTTGCTTCCAGAAGATTCTCCTTTTTCAAGCTTCTTAGAACTTTTGAAGTTCTTGAACTTCCTATGCTTGCTCTTCAAGAGTTGGTTTACCCTTCTGGAGATAATGGACAGTTCATCTTCTTCTTCTGATTCTGATGCTTCAGAATCTTCTTCTTCAGCCTGAAAAGTGTTAGTACATTTTTTATAATTAGATTTTAACGTAATAGACTTACCTTTCTTATGAGGTTCATTAGCATCCAGCTCTATTTCATGACTCCTCAGAGCACTGATCAACTCTTCAAGGGAGACTTCATTTAGGTTCTTGGCAATTTTGAATGCAGTCACCATATGACCCCATCTTCTTGGCAAACTTCTGATGATCTTCTTGACGTGATCAGCCTTTGTGTATCCCTTGTCAAGAACTCTTAATCCAGCAGTTAGAGTTTGAAATCTTGAGAACATTGTTTCAATGTTTTCATCATCCTCCATCTTGAAGGCTTCATATTTCTGGATTAAGGCAAGAGCTTTAGTCTCCTTGACTTGGGCATTTCCTTCATGAGTCATTTTCAATGATTCATATATGTCATGGGCAGTTTCCCTGTTAGATATCTTCTCATATTCAGCGTGAGAGATAGCATTCAGCAAAACAGTCCTTGACTTGTGATGATTTTTGAATTGCTTCTTTTGATCATCATTCATTTCTTGTCTTGTAAGCCTTACTCCACTAGCTTTCACTGGATGTTTGTAACCATCCATCAGAGGATCCCATAAGTCACCATCTAATCCAAGAAAGTAACTTTCGAGTTTATCTTTCCAATATTCAAAGTTTCCATCGAATACTGGTGGTCTAGTGTAGCCATTGTTACCATTTCCAATGTATTGCTCAGCAGAGCCAGATATAGATGTAGGTGGTGGAGTTTCAACCATCTTGACTTAGTGTTTTTCTCTTCCTGAATCTTTTCTAAACACGGTTAAGTGCTTGCACCTTAGAACCGGTGCCCTGATGCCAATTGAAGGATAGAAAAACACTTAGAAAGGGGGGGTTGAATAAGTGTGACTTTAAAAACTCTTAAGATAAAAAACAATTGCACAATGATTTTTATCCTGGTTCGTTGTTAACGAAACTACTCCAGTCCACCCCCTTAGAGTGATTTACCTCACCTAAGGATTTAATCCACTAATCAACCTTGATTACAATGGTTTTCCACTTAGATACCTTCTAAGTCTTCTAGAGTATTCTGATCACACCTTTTACAAATTAATGTAAACAAATTCTTACAAGAGTATTACAATACTTCTTAATAAGCTATAATCACAACTGTGATATTTCTCTTAAGTTCTAAGCTTAAATCTCACTATGATATTACAAATAAAGTGAGGTTGAAGATGAAGTTTGATAGCTTTTGATCCAGCAGCATTTCAGCAAGATTGAAAGAGTTGTGCGTAAATTAGTAACCTTGCTTCTGATCAGAACTTCACTATTTATAGGTGTTTTGAGAAGATGACCGTCGGGAGCATTTAATGCGTTGCGTGATCCATACAGCCTTGCATTTAATGTTTCACTCTTTTGTCAACTACCTCGAGCCTTGCTTTTCTTGCTTTAACTGACTTTGCCTGTAATAGCTTCTAACGTTTCTTTTGTCAGTCAGCGTAGCCTGCCATCTTGTACTTGATTCTGATCTGATCTTTGTAGATACAACGTTTGAATATCAGAGTTATTCAGCTTGGTGCAGAGCATCTTCTTGTCTTCTGACTTTGAAGTGCTTCTAGCGTGATACCATAAGAACTTCAGTGCTTCTGCTTCTGAACTTAAGTTCTTCTGATGCTTCAATAGACCATGTTCTGATTCTGCTTGACCATCTTCTGATGTCTTGCAAGAGCATGTTCTGATGTTGCATACTTGAACCTTCTGAGTCAGTGCTTCTTGCGCTGAATTGTGCATACTCTTTATATATTTCCTGAAATGGAAAATGCATAGGATTAGAGTATCACATTGTCTTATACAAAATTCATATACATTGTTATCATCAAAACTAAGAATATTGATCAGAACATTTCTTGTTCTAACAATGGGTTCACATGTTGGCTTTGATCTTGTCCGGATCGGGAGCGTGGCTAGATTATATATGAATCGGAAGTGGTGGAACTTTGGGTCCACATTGGTACCACATGCATTTGAGTCCCATTCTTCACATTTGAGTCGCATTATATGCTATGTGATTGATTGTAAATGATGTGAGTTGTCTTGGTGACATTGGAAATTTTGTTTGTGTAATAATTGTGGAACTTATTCAATATATGAAGTGTGATGAATGATAATGTTATTGTTTGTTGTAATACGGTGGGAGAACTGACTTTTTGAAATGTGCGGATAGCAAGAGTCGCCACCGACTTTTATTTTATCCAATTAGGAAAGGCAAAAAGAACAAGAAAAGACCTTTTAAAAAGATTTTGAGTTCGGGGGGTAAGTTATACAAAGGGAAGGTGTATGCACCCTTTGTATCCATGGTTATCCATGGGCTCTTAATTGCTTAGCTCACTTTTGTTTTCAAAATGTTTGAAGTGTCGTGTGTGGATAAGAAAAGTTTTGAATAAGGACTTTAGCTTGTAAATAAGCGTTGCCTTTTTTATTTGATTCTTTGAAAAAGAGGTGTGAAAAGTAATTTGAAAGTTTTGAATGTGAGCAAGCATTTAAGAACACCTACCCTTAGATTGTCTTTATTGTTCTTTAAGTTTTCGTTTGAAAGGGCTATCCATACCATAAAGAGGGCAGGTAGTCCTTTCATTGGATTTGAAAGGGTCGTCGAGAGTATCGTTCGCCATAAGACTGTCCCTACCATAAAGAGGGCAGGTAGTCTCGGGGAAGGATATAATAGTCATTAAGGCAACAGTAAGGATACCTTAGCATTCAAAGGGACTATCACCATTTAATCGAGGGACGAGATCATATTTATCGTAGGTAACTCGAAGGGACTATGGTCTTTTATCGGAGGGACATGGTGATTTTGAATCGAAGGCAACAAGCTAAGGTATCCCTACGCTCGAAGGGACTTGACTATTTGATGGAGAAGGCAGCATAAGAGTGGTTACCTTAAAGGTGAGTGTGTGTCACAATCAAGTGATTCAATTCGGTTATATTTATCTTATATAAATTATTCTAATTCAATTCAGGGATTGCACTCCCTAATTTAATAACCACGCAGTTAATATATTTACAGGAAAATAAAGTGCGGAAATTAAATCCTACGCTATTACAGGGCTTCGGGATTAGGGGGGTACATAACCAAAATAGGGGATGCGGAAATTAAAGTGCAAAAAAATAAATCCTAGTTACTATTACATAAAAAAATTGAATAAGCAACCTATACATGATTTCTAGAATTTAAATAACGAAAAAAAATAACTAAAATAAACACTCATGCGACAATCAACGGAGTTTGGAGATGAGAAGAGAAATCGAGAGAAAATTACGTTTTGAAAACATTAAAACTAAGTTAATTTAATTATTAAAAATTGAGTCAAATGGCTGGCGCACGAGGGTACACCATGGATACTCGTAGACCACATGCGCTGGATCACCATGGGGAACATCTTATGGGCTCTCTGATCTGAAAGCGTGGAGATCCAATGGCTGGCGCACGAGGGTACACCATGGATACTCGTAGACCACATGCGTTGGATCACTGTAGAAACATAAGGAAACAACAGTTTGAAAAAAAAACAAATATGCGGCAACCGAGGATCGAGTCCAGGTACATGGGGTTGCACGCCTTACTCTTTGCCATGTGAGCCATTTTCGTTCGCTGATGGCAATATGCACAGACTACATTAAATAAACAAACAAGTACTATTTGGAAATTTAAACAAAAAATTCAGCGTTGGACCCACAAACTGAGCACAAACCAATCCGTGAGGGAGAGAGAAGACTGGATTTGTTGACTGGCCTATAATTCCCATCCACGCGTGGTCAAACGTTCAGCGCAACTATTCATCATCTCTTCAAAATTACCTGCGGATTTAGCTTCAACATTTACTGCGAAACTACCTGCGCATTTTCCTCCAACTCGCATTCATCCATGGTTGCGACCAAAAACCTACAAAAACGATTGAACCATGCAAGCAAAACAATCTAGATGGACTAAATGGAACCTTACGAGTTCAATGGTACAATTTTTACGCCTTAAAAATTCCTGGAAACATGAAAACGAAAGTATTCTCCACACATGCCCTAGCCATGGTGATTCTCTTTCCTCACGTTAAAGCTTGATTCTACCGGTCCAAACCTACTCTAAATGTCCCCAGGAGCTCATATACACAAATAAATTGCATTAAAACGCATGGAAAAATGCAATACGAAATTTTTAAAATATGAATGAATATGTTACATGTAGAACACGACTTCTAAGAGCATATAGGTATGGTGAATGGCTCAATCTCACCTTATGTTACCTCAGGAACACGATGGGGCCCTTTGAAGCTTCTGGGAATGGATGTAGATGAAGACTTGTAAGTGCAAGTTTGTTTGATGATTTTGGAATGAAACCCTAGCTTTTGTGGCAGTTCCCTCTAGGGTTTTTTCGTTTGGTCTTGTATAATATATAGAGAGGAGTGTATTAGGTCAGAAATAATGAGAAAATATATTGCATTCATTGGGAAATATTTGATTGAAAAATCAAAATACAATCTTTCCAAAATTGCTCAATATTCATGTAACTATCTCTTACACGATCTTTCCAGCTATTATGGGCTCTTTTGGTCCTCAAGATACTTAAGTCCAAGGTCTTGCATGCATACTCCTTGTTTTTGTATTTTATTTTAATTAAACTTGAATTTTAATGAATTAATTCAAAAATAAATAAAATAAATGGCAATGTGGCACCTAATTGGACTTAGGATCCGTGGATAGGCTCAGGAACAAGTTTAGATCAAAAGAATATGGGCCCATTTGGAAAAAAATGATTTTGACAAATATTTTTCTTCATGCACCTCTTCAAAGATGTCCAACTTGTGCAATTTGTATCTTGCTCAAATTTCAACCTTTTTGAATGTTCTTGGACTTTTTAGAAAGCTCAAAGGGTCCTCTAAATCTAAACACTCCTTTTGGTTTAATCCTCATTGAAGTTTCCATGTTCATGTACACTTCTTTGCAAAAAGATGACTTTTTATTGACTTTTAGAAGGACCTATAATGTTTTGATCCATATCTCTCAAATGAAGCATTTCTTGGTCTTGAGCCCAACATCAAAGTTGTATAGAATTGAATTTCCTTCAAAATGAGCTTTGGTTGGGAAATTTATAAGAAAGTATGTGGAAGTTATGCCCGGTCAAAGTTTAGTTGACCTTCTCCTTAAAACCCTAATTTAGGAACTTTAAGTTTTTGTTGATTTCTGAACTTTTCTTGATGAATCATGATCAAACCTTGATCAAATGTTGAATATAACTTCAGAATTTTGATGTTGACCAAAAATCAGGAGTTTTGACTGTACTTTGACCACAGTTGACCTTTAGGTCAAACTAGTCGATTGTCGACCATTTGAGCTGTTTTGTGAATCAAAGCTTGAAATATAGTGGGCAAATTTTGGGGTATGACAGCTGCCCCTGTTCAATCTTACTAAACCTGAAGATGTAGAATGGTTCGTATGCTAGTCGGTATCTGAAGGTGGAAGAGGATTGAACACTAGAATACCCAGAAATTTGCCCTTGTTGAGATAAGGACTTTTTGTCGGAGATGGGCTTAAAGATGCCATCCGGATTTTGGCAGAAGGTTATCGGGGATGGGCTTGAAGATGCCATATGGTTTTGATAATATGAGGGTCAGAATGAGTCGTCCATTAGACTATATCCGAGCTCAGAGTATTGAGAAGTGTTTGTTGGAGATGGGCTTAAAGATGCCATACGGGCGTTGACAGAAATTTTATCGGAGATGGGCTTACATATGCCATCTGGATGTTGGGAGTATGAAGTGAATTGATTGTAGTGACTCTACTGTCATGACTCCATTGTCGTATTTTCGTGACTCGATCGTCGTGACTCCATTGTTATGATCGTTTCTAAACTGAATACTGGGATTAGATATGTGATTATATTGTCGTGACTCCATCGTCGTGACTTCATTGTCGTGACTTCATTGTCGTGACTCCATTGTCGTGACTCCATTGTCATGAATCCATTGTCGTGACTCAATTGTCGTGACTCCATCGTCGTGACTCAATTGTCGTGACTCCATTGTCGTGACATCATTGTCGTGACTCCATTGTCGTGACTCCCTTGTCGTGACTCCATTGTCGTGTTCTTTTCTGAGTTGAGTGTCATGATTAAGTATGTATGTCTTTTTCTTTGACCGTGTCAATACCGTTCGTGGTGACCGAATTAGATCTTTGAAGGACGATCGTGTCTACACTGTTCGTGATGATAGAATTAGATATTTGAATGTTGATCGTGTCAGCACCGTTCATAGTAACTGAATTAGATCTTGGAAGGATGATCGTGTCTACACCATTCGTGATGATAGAATTAGATCTTCGAATGTTAATCATGTCAGCCCCGTTCGTAATAAGTGAATTAGATCTTGGAAGGATGATCGTGTCTACACCGTTCGTGATGATAGAATTAGATCTTGGAAAGATGATCGTGTCCACACCGTTCGTGATGATAGAATTAGATCCTTGAATGTTGATCGTGTCAGCGCCGTTCATAGTAACTAAATTAGATCTTGGAAAATTTGGAGATTTTGTTTATCTGCTTGTACCTGTATCCTGAAAAAGGTAAAGTTAGTCTTTATGCAATGTCATGATGCATGTATTATGTGACGAGACTCTCAAAATAAATGAGAAACTTGTATGTTTATTGCAATGTATGAATATGTTTATGCTAACTGGAGTATATTAGTGATTTTTCTTGATTGAGAAAATAAATCTCTATATCATTGTGATTTTGATGTCTGATCTTGTTTTGAAGATGCTCAGCTGGGGATTTATGATTTCTGCTTGGGGATGAGAGCAATTTGAATGATTAATCCTAACGTACCCTGATTGGGGATAAGAGAGATGAATAACCCTGTTTGGAGAAGAGAAAAGCGTCGGGTGAAGGATATAAAAACACTTAGAAAGAGGGGGGGGGTTTGAGTAAGTGTAGCTTTAAAACTTGTAAGATAAAAAAAATTTACACAATTATTTTTATCCTGGTTCGTTGTTAACTAAACTACTCCAGTCCACCCCCTTGGAGTGATTTACATCACCTGAGGATTTAATCCACTAATCACACAAGATTACAATGGTTTTCCACTTAGACAACTTCTAAGTCTTCTAGAGTATACTGATCACAACCTGATCACTCTAGGAACAATCTGCTTAGATACCCTCTAAGACTTTCTAGAGTATACTGATCAACAACCTGATCACTCTAGTTCTTACAACTTAATGTAAAACAAATTCTAAGAGTTACAATGCTTCTAATAAAGCTATTATCACAACTGTGATTTTCTCTTAAGTTTAAGCTTAATCTCACTAATATATTACAACAGCAATGTAGTGAGGTTGAAGATCAAGTTTTGAGAGCTTTTTGAATTTTACAGAGTTTCTGTATATTACTCAGATTTGGTTCCAAAATTCGTAACATAGCTTCTCATACGAACTTCAATATATAGGCGTTTGAGAAGATGACCGTTGGGAGCATTTAATGCTTGGCGTATTCCGTACAGCATTGCATTTAATGTTTCACTCTTTTGTCAACTACCTCGAGCCTTGCTCTTGCTGTGTCTATTGATGTTGCCTTTAATAGCTTTCAACGTTCCTTTTGTCAATCAGCATAGCCTGCCAGCTAGTACTTGCTTCTGATCTGATGTTTGTGTAAACAACGTTTGAATATCATCAGAGTCAAACAGCTTGGTGCAGAGCATCTTCTTGTCTTCTGACCTTGAAGTTCTTCTGAGCGTGATACCATGAGAACTTCAGTGCTTCTGCTTCTGATCTCAATTTCTTCTGATGCTTCCATAGACCATGTTCTGATTCTGCTTGACCATCTTCTGATGTCTTGCCAGACCATGTTCTGATGTTGCATGCTGAACCTTCTGAGTCAGTGCTTCTTGCGCTGATTTTGTGCATACTCTTTATATAATTCCTGAAATGGAAATTGCATAGTATTAGAGTACCACATTATCTCATACAAAATTCATATACATTGTTATCATCAAAACTAAGAATATTGATCTGAACAAATCTTGCTCTAACATCTGGGACCGGCAATGTCGAAGATGTAAACTCCGTTGCGGAACTAAGTCCTTGTTGGGACAAGAATGTTTGAAGATATCTTCTTAATGATTACTCTGTGGGGATATGATCCTGTGAAACCGGATTTGTGAGAAGACATGGATGTCTTGAACGTTGCCCCCAGTATTATAGTAACTGCCATTCCTGGATTTGTATTGATTGGGACACACCAATGAGTGTTGGTTGAAGTGTCAAACAGGCTTTGCACAGCTTTGCCTCTGCTAGTAGGGACTTTGGAGAGATTCTCCTTGTGAGGAACTTTAGATATATACTATGGGTGATGCCCCGACCGTAGTTAAAATAGTTCTTTTCTTTGAAATATAAAAACATTCATTTTTTTTATTTAGTTATATGTTTGTCTAGCGGAACATAACTTATGTGTATTGACATGCATTTTTTTTCTTATATTCCATAGCTATGGATAGTTGTTGCATGTAGATATGCTTGATGTATGGTATTTTTCAGGACCGATATTGACATTTTAGAGGTACAGAGCAATTAATAAAAACAGATCTCTGACAAAAATATATTAAGAAATGATTATATATAAATTTGATTAGCTTGATTGGTTAGATTTTGTATTTTACAGTTGTATGAGTTTGATTCCATATCATTTTTTCTCCAGAGATTCTGCTGACCGAAACTTCTTCATCATTTTCATTATTCGAAACATATATTTTCTATGATGAAGCTTCTTTATTAGATGTATCTTAAAAATATATTTTTTCAATTATTTTTTATAAATTAAAAAAATGATTTTGATATTTAATTATTTAAATATTTATTATTCAAGATTTTAATATAACTAAAATCACATAAATTTTTTGAAAGAATAATTTGTGATTTCAAAATAATCCTATATTGAAAGGTTTATAGGGCCATATTTAAGGTGGGTATTAAAAAATTATAGTATTTAAAAAAAAAAAACTATAGTGAATTAAAGTGGGTATCTAAAAAATTAAATTGTCAAAAAAACTTAAAGTGCACAAGGTAAAAAATTAAATTGCCAAAAAACCTAAAGTGCAGGATTTAAAAAATTAAATTGAAAAAAAAACTAAAATGAACTAAGATGGTTATTTAAAAGATTAAATTTTCAAAAAACTTAAAGTGCACTAAGATGCAAAATTAAATTGCAAAAAGAAAAAACTAAAGTGAAACAAGGTGAGTATCTAAAAAAGTTAAATTGCCAAAAAAAACTTTAAAGTGCACTAAGGTAAAAAAAATTAAATTGTAAAATGAATTAAAGTAAACTAAGATCTAAAAAATTTAATTGCCAAAAAAACCTAAAGTGCACTAAGGTTAAAAATTAAATTGAAAAAAAAAACCCTAAATTTAACTAAGGTAACATAAAAAGAAATTAAATTATATTCTCGTAAAAACTAAAATAAACTTTAGTGAGGTTCCAACCCACAATGCCACAATGATTCGAAATTGAAATGCAACATATTTTATTTAATACAAAAGTTTAAATTTACAAAACTCATTCTTAAAAGTTGTAATCCTATTTTTTTTAGGCCTTAAACTATGAGACTGTGTGCCCTGTTTCAGAACTGGCACTGATACCTTTATAACTGTAATGTTTCTAGTGCTATAATATAATGTTTTGAGCCCTGCTATTCCTACACTCATTTCTGTCTATAACGTATCCACACCGTAGCATAACCATAAAGCAAAGGATTGGTGGCACGGAAACCAAAGGTAGATAAACTAATAAAAAAATAAAATTAGTATATGTTGTGTATATTAATACGGTGTATATGTTAAAAATAGTGTAAGCATAGCTTTTCTGTAATGCTTTTGGATAGAATTGCCCTCAAACATTTATGTATTATTATAGAAGACTTAATTGAATTTGAAAATAAAAAATATCATATGAGCATTGATTGCCATTTTATAATAAATAGGATTCATTTCCAATATAAATTTTTTAGGGCATTGAGTGTCACCCATCAAAATATGAGTATAGAGTAATTTGATCATTTGAAATTTTACAATTGTTTATCATATTATATCAAAATCTAACTATAGTTCAAACTATTTCATTTATATATATATATATATATATATATATATATATATATATATATATATGGGACGTATCAAATGAGAACTCTGGTTATTATGAGAACTAACAATTTTTAATAATAACCATACAATTTAAAATCAATGCTCAGATATACATTTATGTAATATGTATTTAAACCAAAATCTAACTATTAATTATTGTCTCTTAAAATTTAAGTGAAATCTGTAGCATTAATTTTAAATCGTAGTGTTATTATTAAAAATTCTCAGTTCTCATAATAACCAAAGTTCTCATTTGATACGTCCTCATATATATATATATATATATATATATATATATATATATATATATATATATATATATATATATATATATATATATATATATATATATATATTTTGATGCACGGAATATGAATAGTACAAGACTAAGCATATTTGTGTGTTTAGAAATTAACTATAAATAGAAGAATTTTTCTAAGTTTAACATAACTAAACTTTGATTGTATAAAGAATTTGCTTATATATATTATTATAAATATTTATAATTAATTTGGTTAAATAATATTTTCATATTTTAAAATTTGGAGTCTTTATAAAAAAAAATTGTGTATGATCAATCTTATTTTTTTTATTTAGAAATTGTATATTGAATGTAATTGATAGTGATATTGTTTTGAGAAATGTAGTTTTTAAATATTTAGTGAAATTGTGATCATTTTGAATTTTTTATTATAAGATTTGATGTTCATAAACACTACATTTGCATACATATTTATAATAGAGAGAAATTCTCCCTTCTTTCTAATTTTATTCATGCATTCTCAAATTGCACCAACTTTCTTCATCATGCATTCCATTTGGTATATCAAAAGCTTTCATCGTGCATTTTAAACATTATACTCATTCAAAGTATGCATTTTTAGTTTTCAGTTAGGTTTTGGTCCTTGAAATTTTATTGGTCCATGCAATATTCTTGAACAAGGAACAAACCACATGCATACACATTAAATTGGCAACTCAATGTCCCTTGAACACACTCATTTTGCTTCATATCATACTATTAATCAATTGCATACGTGACACTCTCATGTAAGTTTAACGATTTTTTTTTTATTTTGTTAGGAATTTCTAGCTAATCGGAATAAATATGGAAATTATATTACACCAAAAAATACAGTACAAAATATTTCAATTTAATTACTTCAAATAATATAACGAGAGATCATTTATGATGCTAATAGCATTTAATTAGTATTCAATAAATTAAGTATATTTAATTAGTATTCAATAAATTAAGTATTTGAATGAGATGAACAAGGTCTTTTTCAGCTTAACAATAGATTTTGGGTGTCTATTAAGGTCTTACAAGATTTGAGAGATTAATCTATGCAGTTGTGTACAGATAATATTTGATTTAGCAATAAAAAATAAAAAATAAAATTCTTTAAATTATATATAATTTTTTTATTAATTGAGTTGACATGACGCTACATTTTTTATTTTTTATTTTTTAAGTAACATCCACATATTTTAAATCGGAATTTTATAATTTTAAATTTTATAAATAGAATGTATTATTCCTTATGGTTAAATATGTTTTTAGTCCCTATAAAAAAAATATTGACTTTTAGTCCTTATAAAATTATTTTTGCACTCAGTTTTAGTCCATGTAGAGAGACCAAAAGTGAGTGCAAAAATAATTTTATAAGGACTAAAAATCAATATATTTTTTATAGGAATTAAAAGTCAAAATTGAGATATTTATAAGGACCAAAAACATATTTAACCTTATTCCTTAAGCTAAAAGAAAACTAGAGCCAAATTTTTTCAATTTTTATTTAAACCTTTTTCCTTTTTTATTTTTCACAAACACTTCCCACCTTTTTTTTTTCTATTAAGAAAAAGCTATGTTAATTCGTAAAATATTCTAACTAAAAGTGAGGGTATCGGCTTTTCTTCTTTCTTCTATAGCATCTTTCTTCTACGCGATATCGTTGTCATTTTCTTCCTTCTTCGATCACAGTTCTTTGTTCAACTTGCCTTCTAGTTTCTGTGTTCAGCTTGACGTCTTTCTCCATTCAACTCGACCACAGTTCATCATTCAAATGATTATCATTCATCGTTGATAGCTCAACCACATTTCCCCATTTTCAACTAACTATCCTTTAATGTTGTTGAATAAGTTATTTTTTATTTTTCTATCAAATTGTTGTTTTGACTTTCAAATTTTATGACTATGACTAATTTTATAGAGATGATTATGAACTAATAATTACTTTCATAGTGTAGAGGACTAATTTTATAGAGATCATTATGAACTAATAGTTACTTTCATAGTGTAGACAGAGACTGTAAAATTATATTTTGAAATTGATGATGTTGTGAAAATGATGCCAGAATAATAAAGTATAAATGGTTTTTTTATTGACAAGAAATCCACAAAAGTAAAAAATAGGGAAGTAAGAAGAATATAATGAATTGGATATAAACTGATATTCTTTATTTTCTCTTTGAAACAACATTACAAGTGTTACAGAATAACAAATAACCTCTCTCGCCCTAATTAAGATTTGCATTGTGCAATGATGAGAGACTAATATGTTATTTATAAGAAAATTAACACACTAAACTAATGGTCTTTTACAAATAGACCTATTACACAAGCTAACTTAGAGAACAAGCTAACTTAATCAATTAGGCTTAACAAACAAGCCAAGTTAAACATGCTAACAATTCTAGCATACTTCAACTACAGCATGTGAACAGACTTTGACGACATGCTGATTTTTTGTCGAACCAAGAAGCTATCTTTCGACCATATGTTTACTGTGATTTCCGGTAAACAACCGCTAGTCCTCCAAACTATAAATATACTTTGGTTACTCGCAGGATCGACTAGATTGATCCTAGGACATAGTCAAATAGTTGTCTTCCTGAGTGGAAGCAGACACGTCACGACGTCTCCTAAAGCGGTCGCCAAGCTGAACGCCATGTGTGTAATTTCACCGAAAAACTCGATTTCCTGGCTTTTAAGCTTCGTTTCTTCATGGAGAGCTCCAAATGATCAGGGCACTTGAAAGTAAGAATAAAACAAGCATAACATAAGGAAATAATACTAAAAACTATAAGAATCATGTGTAATTCGAGTCAAATACATAGTGTGTTTCAATGTTATCACCATACTAGAGTTTGATCTCATATCTCACAATTGTCCACCTTGGAACAAAATCTATAACATCAAATAACAAACTAGCTTTCTTCAGACAACTTTATTAACTACATACAAAGGAAAGACTTACAACTTGGCAATGTCTTGGAGATCATATCAACAACATTTTGATCTATCGAAACCTTCAGCACTTGGAATTATCCATGCTCGATTACCCCTCTGACGAAATGCAACCTCACATCGATGTGCTTCGTTCGATCGTGATAGGCTAAAATCTTGGACAGGTGTATAGTACTTTGACTATCACATTTAATAGTGATAATTTCACCTTGAAGTTTCAGCTCCTTAGCAAAACCTTCAAGCTATAATGCTTCTTTTACAGCTTCATTGAGGGAGATATATTACGCTTCAGTGGTTGATAAGTCAACAACCTTCTGAAGTGGCGCTTTCCAGCTGATTGTTATGCCAAACATAGTGAAAACATATCCAGAAATATATTTTCTTGAATCCGTACAACCT
The DNA here is from genome assembly GCF_029867415.1 of Vicia villosa. Taxonomy (NCBI): domain Eukaryota; kingdom Viridiplantae; phylum Streptophyta; class Magnoliopsida; order Fabales; family Fabaceae; genus Vicia; species Vicia villosa. The sequence continues at coordinate 201,312 of NW_026706116.1, forward strand.
GCATAATCAAATTCAACATATCCTTCGATTACTGCTTTACTATCTTCATCATAGGCTCCGCCATAAATTAGGACTCTGTTTAGAGAACCATTTATGTACCTTAGAATCCACTTCAATGCTTGCGAATAAGCTTTTCCAAGATTCTCCATGTACCTACTTACAAGAGTATATTCATATGATATGTCGAGTCTAGTACAGACCATAGCATGCATCAAAGAAGCTACTAAGTTAACAATAAGATGTCATTCATATAAGCTCTTTCAACCTCAGTACTAGGACACTGATTTATACTCAGCTTGAATTGAGGATTTTTTGGTGTCACAACAGGCTTTTAATTTGACATACCAAAATTTTCAAGAATCTTCTTCAGATATGTCTCTTGAGATAAGCATAATCTCGACTACTTTCTATCTCTCCAGGTGTCAATCCAAAGAACCCTGAATGCATCTCCCAGATCCTTCATGTAGAACTCCTTATTGATTTCGGCCTTCACCTTCATTACATCTTCAACATTGTTGCTTGCAATGAATATATCATCCACATAAAACAATAAAATAACAAATGAATTTTTAGGTCAAAATCTGAAGTAAACACAATGATCGAACTGGCTTCTAATGAAACCTATGTGTTCCATGAACTTGTCGAATCTCCTATTCCACTATCGAGAAGATTGTTTAAGTCAATATAAATATCTATTCATCTTGCACACATAATCTTCCTTTCCCTTTTCTGCATACCCTTCAGTTTGCCTCATTAGGATTGTTTCATCTAGATCACCAAACAAGAAATCAGTCTTCACATCCATCTGCTCAAGTTTTAGGTCGAACTTCGACACCATAGCTAACAACATTATCATGAATCTATACTTTACAACATGTGAGAACACATCATTGAAGTCGAAACATTATTTCTTAGTGAAAGCCCTTGCAACCAATCTTGCCTTGTATCTTTTGGACATCACTCATTTGATTCCTTCCTTAACCTTGAAAATCCACTTATAGCTGACTAACATATTTCATCTCATCATTCATGGCTTTCAGCCATTCAGTGTTATTTTTACTCCTCATAACTTCCTTATAGTCTCTAGGTTCTTCATCTAGAACTTCACTTGTAGAAATTCGTTAGGGAGTAGCTTCTTTAATGCAACACTAACTAACATGCATCTAACTCTTTTCTAGATGGTTTGATTAAACCTGACAGCCAAAACATTTTGTTAGGGAGTAGCTTCAGTAGTTCAGTGCCTTGCAATATCAAAGGTTGCACAAAAACTATCAAACACCTCATTACGAAATTCAAGATCATTGTCGGTTCTCAACCTTTTGACCTTTCTGACAGTCTAATTTTCAACCAAAGTCTTCCAACTTTTTAAATTTTCAAAAGTTTCATCCTTTTTCTTTTGGATGAATACCCATAACTTTCTGGAATAATCATCAACTATGCATAGAAAATACCTTGCTCCTGAATGTGATGGACACCCTACAGGCCCCTAAAGATCAGCATGGATGTAATCAAGGGATCCATGTGTTCTTTGTTTGCCTTTATTGAACTTCACTCTGCAATATTTGCCAAGTACATAGGGTTCATAAAACTTCAACTTTTCGAATTTGTCTCTGTGAAGCAGATTTTGTTTCCCTAATTCGACCAGACCCCTTTCACCGGCATGGCCCAATGTCATCATGTGCCAAATTCTGTCTTCGACAAAAGTTGCATGGATGCAACATCTGCAGAGCCACTTACAACTTCAGCCTCAAGGGCATACAAGCCTTGTTTCTTAACGCCTCTCAAGACTTCCTCCAACCTCTTCATGACTCTAAGGATATTTTTCTCTCCTTGGAGAACATATCCTTTCTTGTTAAATTCACCAAGAGAAATCAAATTTCTCTTCAAATTAGGAACATAGCTGACTTCAGTCAACAACCTTAATGACTCATCATGAAGCTTGAATCTCACATATCTAACATCTGCAATCTTGCAAGTTTTGTTGTTTCCCAATAATATAGATTCATCATCTTGATCACATAGTTCCTCGAATTAGTCTTTTTTGGAGTCATGTGCTAAGTTAAACCTAAATCCATAATCCACTCCTTACTCAAGTCACTGCTTGAAATCACAAGAACATCAGATGAGTCAAAATCATCTTTAACAATGGATGCATTGTCATTATCCTTACCTCCATGATCTTTCAGGCGATCAGGACACCATTTTTTGTATGACCCTCTTTCTTACAGTGATAACATTGAATTCCAGATGCATCACCACTATAATACTTCTACCAAGTTTTACCTTTCTTCTTGTCGAACTTGCGATCTCTTTTTGTGAATTTCGCCTAAATCGACAGGCCTTCACCAGTCAAAGATGGCTTGGGATCCTTTCATTTGTTCAAATCCTTAGAATACAAGGTTGGTTGAACTTCTTCAAAGGTTAGAGACTCTCTTTCATATAATAGAGTTTCTTTGAAGTCAGCATGTGATCTGGGCAAAGCACACAGCAGCAATATGGCTTGATCTTCATCATCGATCTTGACATCAATATTTTCAAGATCAAGAATCATCTTGTTGAACATATCCAACTGCTCAGCCAAGACTTTGTCTTCACTCATATTGAATGAATACAAAGCTTGCTTCTGGTATACGCGGTTGACTAATGATTTGGTCATGACCGAACTTTCGAGTTTCGACCATAAACTCACTGATGTCGTCTCTTTCAAAACCTGTCAAAGAACCTTATCACCAAGGCTCAATAAATTGGCATTGTGGGCTTTATCTACCATAGTCATTTTCTCCTTCTCCATTAACGCAGCGTCCATGGTTGCGGTTCCCTTCAATACTTCTAACCAACCTTGTTGAACTAGTAGAGCTTTCATCTTTAAGCACCATAAACCAAAATCATTCACTCCGGAGAACTTTTTAATCTCGTACTTTGTTGACGGCATTCTTCTCCATGCTCTGTAACACCCCAAATCTACCCCACAATAAACAGGAATATCAGAGTACAAAATCTCAAGCAATTAGAACATAACGATTCGGAGCGTCACATTTTAAACAACAAACATCGCTACATACTTCATGCTCAATCACTTAGATACATAACACAAATGTAGGAGAACAATATCGAAATCATTAATCATTGTCAGCCAATCAAGTACTTGCATCGCAGCGGAAAATCACATGTCGACAAACAATACAACTCATAATATCTTGGCCAAACACGGCACAATACATCTAACAAGTCTTAGCATAACATAGGGACAAGTTTAACAAGGATAAACACAAGAAACAAGACGTAAGCAAGTAATCCAACGTTCCCCGAGTGCTACGTATCAGAGCATTGACACACACCGACTCGAGCTATATGTACACGACTACTGCGCGTCATTACCTGCACGTTACCAACGGAGGGCAACATTCAAACAGAAGGGGTGAGATATCATTCATTATAAAGAAGCGTATGATAATATTCAAAGCGGAGAAATAATCATACATCGGTCACCACTTCTCAACATACATCACTTCCTAATATTCGCATCATTCACAACAATAATATCAATCTCAATTAAGGCATAGATAGTCATTTATCACATATGCTCAACGAAACAACCATCACATTGGCACGAGATAACATTCATGTTATGCACACGCAAATATTCAAATACGACTCATCATACGACTTTACTCATGCGACTCGAACAATGCAAATGCATGTGGTACCATTGGAGTAAAACTCCCGTCTCAAACAATTGGCATTGGGTCGTCTCAAACATTCGCCACAAAGGGTCGTCTCAAACAGTTGCCACTAGGGCCGTCTCAAACAATGCAATGAATGTGCCTCAATGATGCACATTCACATTCACACTTAACGACACAATCGACTCAAACAACATAATCTACGCATACGACATGATCAACTTAAACGACATAATCAATTTCGGATATCCAATGTCAACAAAAATACAATTCAAGGAGATTCCAAGAGTTTCCAAAGTTGTACTAAACATATTCAATAGAAAGACATCAATTAGGGCTTCACGTAGGTCCAAACGGCACTCAAAAAGGAGTTACGGTTCAAAAGATACAACATTTCAAAGTTTAGGAAAAATTCTGCAAAACAGGGTTCGCGGCGCCAACTGAGCGAATCCAAAATTTCCCAACTTTCTGCCAAGCAGTTCGCGGCGCTAACAAGGGGTCGCGGCGCGAACTGAGCAGATCCAGAACTTCCAAAGTTTCTGCCAAGGGTTCGCGGCGCGTACAAGGGTTCGCGGCGCGAACTGGCGATTTCAGAAAACCCCAAACACAGAAAACAGCATACGAAACCCATCCAAAAACCCCCAATCTTAACCTAATCAAGTTGGAAAACACCAAGCATCACGAATATCAATATAATACATGTTATAGACACAATTATAACACCTATTATGGGTCTTCTAACATCAATACATCTTCAATCATGCTTAGATTCACTATCACATAGAAGTCTAGCATAAACCCTAACAATCTCTATTCAATTTCTACACATTCATGGATAACAACATATAATCAAAACCCCACCCAAAACATCATCATACATCCCTTTAGCATGAAAGAATCCCACCCTTACCTTAGGTTTGGATTGAAGACAACTCTAGCTTCAACCTTGAGATTCCCCTCTTTCTCTTCACTCTACTCTTCTCTTCTTTCACAACTTTGCCAAAATGAGCTTCTAAGTCTAAAACCCCTAAAACCCTTGTTTTGTTAAACCCTTACTATCTTAAATTTCTAATGGGCTCTAACTAACACCCCTCACTTACTAATACCGACTTAGGCCCAATAATCACGACACTTACTACCTTATATTATTTACTAACAATTTCCAAATAAAACAACATAAAATCAATTAAACATATAATTAACACATAATGCACAATTAATCCACATAAATAAATCATTAAAGAAAACGGTCGTTACATGCTCACCACACCAATTTGTTGTGAAAACGATATCGGAATAACAAAGTATAACCGGTGTGTTAATTGGCAATAAACCCACAAGGGTAGAAAAGAGGGAAGCAAGAAAAAGTGAATTTGTTATAAACTGTTTTTCTTTACTTTCTCTTTGAAACAAGATTATAAATATTACAGAATAACAAATAAGCTCTCTCACCCTAATTAGGATTTGCACTATGCAGTGATGAGAGATTAGTATGTTATTTATAAAAAAAATTAACACACTAAACTAATGGGCTTTTACACACAGACCCATTACACAAGCTAACTTAAACATTTGGGCTTTACAAACAGACACAATGCTAGAGTTCGATCCAAAATCTCACAAGAGTCGTGGTTTGGCTTGGTGAGAGCGAGAGCTGGATCTGATATTGAATCCTGTTATAGGATGTGGGAGACTCACACTGTGGGTGAGATTATTGGGTGCAAGTGTGAGTGGTTAAAGTCTCACATCGCCTATGAATAAGTGGAATGTTGGATTTATAAGAGAGATGACTCATTTACTTATTGCCTTAAGGTTTTGGATGGAGATGTTCCATCTCCCTACCTTGTAGTCCTAGATCATTGGATACTGGTTGGTGCTTCCGACTTCTCCGAACTCCTACAACAAGTTGAAGTAACAAACCATAATGTATAGAGCTTTTTAATTAAATCAATTTAGCTTTTTAATTAAATCAATTTATTTTACTGTTGTCTAGTGTCTACTGACTCTCAATATGTTGAAGAGAAATTAGCTTGTTGACTAAATAACTAACCTCAATTTAACTAGATATATTTTATTTTTTTGACTAAATAACCAACCTCAATTTAACTATATATATATATATATATATATATATATATATATATATATATATATATATTATGGACAAAATTATAACGAATTTCACATTCAAAATATACAATAGTCTAATTCTCTAATGAAACGTCTTTATCTATAGGAATAAAATACATTATAAATTATATTTCAAAGATAATGGAATATATTTGTTATCCTATTATATTAATTTTTACTAGGTGCTCATTTTAGAATAAGAATACACTAGCTGGCGACACAAGTTATTTAAGATATACTAACGACCAGATAGATAGGATTGTCCTAAAAATATAAAAGACCAGATAGGATAAAGTAGTGACAACGTTATTGTAATCATCAATCGTTTACTCAACTTCATGTCTTTGCTCCATTATGAACTTCATATTTTTATATAATAATGAATGATAAACGTGCAAATTTATTTTCGTATAAACCAAAGTTTGTTTTCCCATACGAAACATTTCGTTGACAAAGATAACTTGTCCCACCACCTATCATAATAACCTAAATGAATTACGCGTCTCTTTCATTTTTTTATGTGTATGGATAAGGATAACGCACGTTGCATCTTAAATAAAACTTGTAGATCTGGCTTCCAATTTTGACCAATCAAACAAAACAAAACATGAGTTGTATAATCATCAACTACCGTAATAATAACATTTTGCAAAATATATACTACTATACTACTATTACATGTGTTAGTACAAAATATTTAATATACTCTTACAATACGAAATTATAGAGTCGATCTTCACCTTGATGTAAAACATTAATTATTTATAAAATATAAAGTTGAAAGAAAATAAATTTAATAAATTTTGCATATAAAAAAATATTTACATTAATAAATTTAAATTATCAAATTTTAAAGTACTAGTATCTTAAATATGCATTTTATTATTAATTTAGAAATATATTTGTATATCATTTTAAATTTATTAGTTAGTTGAACGGCTAATTTTATCAAACACTTCAAATAGTTTATCAACTATGAGTCATCAGTCATCAGTCTAAGCTATAAGCTATCATCCATAAGTTATAAGTTAGTTTATCAGTCAATTGCTATTTTTATCAAACAGAACCTTAATATGGAATTCTAGTAATGAATCTAACTTTCAAGGCTTTGTTTGTAAGTTAGACCGAAGGCTTTGAAAAAAAGGGAAGAATCGAGTGAAATGAATAGAACGATTTAGATGGAGGGTATTGAGGATTTATTTCTATTTTAAAATAAAACTTCTCTAATTTGGAGAACTAAAAATTATATTAGAGAAGGAGTTTGGAGAGTTTTTAAGGGTTTAGACAAATTGTTCAAATATAATTTTTATTGATATAGTATTTTAAAAATAAAAAATATATTAATGATAAACATTATTTTATCATATTATTCAAAATCTTTTCTAAAAAAAATTTCTTTTGTATTTTAAAAAATATATATCGTTTTTTAAAATTCTCTCTTCTCCAAACTCTTAAACACAATCTAAATAAAAATTATGGCTAGTAGGAAATCGTTAAGAGATTAGTAACAATCAAACAAGTTATGGATTTATATAATACTAAATTTATAACACTATCCAATCCTCGAAATTTAATTTAAACATTTTTTACGCTAATAATTTGGTTGTATAAAAATAAAAATACATAACATTTTTTATTGTCAACATTTAAAATGTAAATTTATCACTTGAAATGCAAGATTAATTATGAAATGTTTGGTTTAAAGTTTATATAACAAATAGTTAAGGATGTAACTTTCTAATCATTTCTTCTTACAAGTTTCATTAGGAACAATTGATCTAACGGGCTTTCTAATCCAACATTGTCACGAGTTTCATTAAACTAAACCTATTTATTGTTTCATACTACAAATCCAATCATGTGGCAATGATGGAGCCAAGCTTCCATATGAAATTTAAATCTATTCTAGACATTTGACATCAATACAGTTTTCAAGCATATTGACCTAATCCATATTAAATCAAATATTTCATCTTTTTCATTTCCAAATTCAAAAGACTAGCAATAAAGGCTAACTGGTCAAGTTAAGTATTAAATATTAACATTAACAAAATCTTTCTAGTTACTACATTAGTTTACTAAGTAGACCAATTCTTTTACTATTTAGGGTTAATTGCAATTTTGTTTTTTCTATTTTGTCCTCTCATTTTTAAAAGAAAATTTCTTTATCCACCTTTCTATGAGGGTTATTCCCAGCGAAAAACCAAAACTACCCCTGCTTCGGAGATTCATCTCCGAAGTTTTTTTTTTTTTGATTTTTTGTTGACTTCGGAAATGCATCTCCGAAAACACCAATTTTTTGATGTTTTCGGAGATGCATTTCCGAAGTCAAAAAAATTCAAAATCCGTGCATATTTTCGGAAGTTCATTTTCGAAACTGTTGCTGCATATACAAATTTCCCTCCTTCACTATTTCATCATTTTTCTCCAAAACTTCTCAAACCCCTCTCTAAAACCCAATCAATCTCCATCCATTTTTCGCCCTAAAATCAAGTTTCAAACCGTTGATCACGTTAAAGGGAGCATAGAAAGCATCAATTTCAGGTAAACATCACTCATTTCATCCCCTATTTCACTACATTGATTGATAAATTTTATGCTGAAAACTGATATGGTTCGGAAGTTCATTTCCGAAATATATTACCTAATAAATTTCGGAAATGAACTTCCGAAATATGCCCTGGCAATTTAAAAAAAAAACAGTTTTGGCCAATTTTGCTAATTTATTCATTTGTTAGGTATGGTGCATCCGAACAACATTGTGCAAGACGATGGAGGCATAGTTCCGGAAATTGTCAACGTTAATAACGATCCGGTTATTGACGTTACTCCTATGATCGATGCGGTCGATGTTCGGCAACATTTTACAAATGATCGGAGCTTCGGTAGTCGCGAACAATTGATTGATTGGGTTCGGAAGGAAGCTCACAAACATGGATTTGGAATTGTTATTTTAAGGTCGGACAACGGAAATAGTAGGCGGAAAGCTTTCGTTGTTTTGAATTGCGAACGGGGTGGTAGTTATGTACAATCAAATCGGGTGCTAAAACACGAGGACACGGGATCGAGAAAATGCGGGTGTCCGTTTAAGTTGCGTGCTACTCGGAGGGTTGATGATTTGTGGCGGTTAACCGTAATTTGTGGAATTCATAATCATGCCTTGGATGTCAAGTTACACGGGCATCCAATGGCGTGTCGTTTGTCCCGCGAAGAGAGGAATGTGATATCGGACCTAACGATAGTCAAAGTGGCGCCTCGCAACATACTTGCCGATTTGAAGCGTAAGAATCCGGATAGCGTTTCAAATATCAAGCAAGTTTACAATGAACGGCACAATCTCAAAGTATTGAATATGGGCCCTCGGTCGGAAATGCAACAACTTTTGAAACTACTAGACGATAACAAATATGTTTCAAGCTTCCGAACCTCCGAGGATAAAGTTACAGTGCGTGATATTTTTTGGACTCATCCCGAAAGTATCAAATTATTCAACACATTTCCAACCGTTCTAGTCATGGATTCGACGTACAAGACAAACAAATATAGGCTTCCTCTTCTAGAGATCGTCGGTGTGACCTCGACGGACAAGACTTATTCGGTGGGGTTTGCTTTTTTGGAGTGTGAAAAAGAAGACAACTTTACGTGGGCCTTGGGAATTTGCAAGTCTTTGTTAGTTGATCAAGAGGTTATGCCAAACGTCATTGTCACCGATCGAGACAATGCTTTGATGAATACGGTCGATATCGTCTTCCCGACATCTACCGTTTTACTTTGCCGGTATCACATAACTTGCAACGTGAGAAGCAAGTTAAAACCCGCGGTTGGGACAAAAGATAGGCCGGATGAAAATGGTAAAGTTGTCAAAGCCGGTGTTGTGGTTGATAGGATAATGGCGGCATGGAGGGGAATTTTGGATGCATACACCGAAGAGGATTATACCGAGAAATTGGTACACTTTAGGTCTTTGTGTGGTTCCATTAAGACTTTTTGTCATTACGTCGAATCCACCATTCTTGACAAAGTTAGAGAAAAAGTCGTGTGCGCTTGGACAAATCGGGTTAGACATCTTGGTTGCACCACGACTAACCGAGTTGAATCCGCACATGCGGTCTTCAAGAGGTGGTTGGGTGATAGCAAGGGAGATTTGTGTCGCGGATGGGACACCGTGAACCAAATGCTTGAAAATCAACACAATGAAATTCAAACATCGTTCGGTCGGAGCAAGACGGTTATGGAACACCGGTATAAGGGCCAAATTCTATTCTCCCAATTGATTTACAACATATCTCGAACGGGTTTGAATTTTTTGTTTCATGAAGCTAAGCGGTCGGAGACCACGGGGACAGATAGTTCATTATGTGGGTGCATCATTAGAACTACATACGGCCTTCCGTGTGCTTGTATACTTGCAAAAAAGAAAAATTTGAATTCACCCATACGCATGGATGAGGTAGCCGACCATTGGAAGAAACTTCGTTTTGATGATTTTGACCCGCCGAAAGAAAATGACTCCAAAATCACCATCTCCGACGAGTTGGAAGTGATAATGGAGAAGTTTGCTAAAGCGGACGACACAAAAAAAATACACATAAAAGAACAATTGCGAAAGATCGCATTTCCGGAGACCACCGATTTGAAACCGCCATCTCAACCGGTTAAAATGAAAGGTGCACCGAAAAAGTCCAAAATTACACAAGATGACACGTCAACAAAACGATCTCCTTCCTACTTTGAACATGTTGATGCATCGTTCCCGGAAATTCATGAGACACCGAAGTCTAAGTGTAGTGGTAACAAAGGAGCCCGTATTTCGAAGCCACCTCGTACACCGCCGATCAAAAAATCACCAATTGTCTACATTGATATATCGATAACATCGTTGATGTTGGAGGCGACGGCAATTGTGGATATCGGGCCGTTGCGGGTTTACTCGGTAAAGGGGAAAATAATCACATTTTAGTCCGACGGGAACTCATTGCGGAGTTGACTTCGTATCGGGACATCTACGGCCGACTATATGAAAATCAAGAAAAGTTTGCAAAAATTCATGATGCACTTGTTCCATCACTTACCGGTATCGCTCCGGTTTCGAAGTGGATGCCATTCCCCGAGATGGGTCATCTAATAGCAAGTGCATATGATATGGTGTGCGTCGATTTGACGAGGTTTGGACTAAGTGAGACTTTCTTTCCACTTCATAGTCGACCGCCGTTGGACGCGTCGGGCCACATCATATGCATCGGGTATCTACGATCGCGGCACTTCGTTCAAGTGTTTTTGAAACCGGGTTGTCCTATACCGGCTACTTCTTGTCAATGGACGGCACATCGTTCAAATGAGGCGGAGACTTGGCCGGATCCGTTCGTTTTGAAGAAATGATGAGCAAAGAGCGCGAGCAAAATAGAGAGCGGTCGAAAGACGTGCCTATTTTGGACTTAGGATCCACCGATTGGTTCGGTGAATTTTAGTTCGTTCCGGATCGTTTTTGTTTGTAACGATCATTTTTTGTATGTATTGTTATTTATCATGTAAAATCGGACCGATTCAATACATATATAATATAAGTATGTTTTATGTCATCTTTGTCTAATTTATGTTTAATGTCAATTCCATTTCTTCAATTTACACAACACACTAAGCAATCAACAAAATGTAAAATTTATGTCTGTTTCTGGATAATTCGGAAATGAACTTCCGAAATATACATGTCTGCCTCCTATTTTCGGAAGTTCATTTCCGAAATGTCCCCTGAGGCAGGATAAGGTTTGTTGGGCCATCAATGCTCCAATAAGTCTATAAATACTACACACTCTTCTTCATCCCCTTCACACCACAAAACACAAATGACACAAACCTACCCCCACCTAGCATTCGTCTACTTTGAAATCGGCTACCCGATGCCGTTCCAATTTCGCTTCTCGCGCGACACGCCGTTTGCGGAGTTGATACCGTCGCTCAACACGCTTTTGCGCTATCCCGAGAATCGAAAGGTTGTCAAGCTCGAGTACCGCTCACCATCGCTTAACGACGAGGGAGGCATTAAGTTCACACCTTTTGAGATCAAGAACGACGAAGATTTAGCGGTTTTGTGGACAACGTTCGACCGATTTTCTTCGAAAGGCCCGATCGAGTTGGACGCGAAACTTCAAAGATCGGCGGACGACGTTATCAAAATGTTGACTCATCCCCACCTACCCGTGTTCAACAATATGTAACTTTAATTTTCAGTAATATTATCGTTGTAATCTTCACCCGATTAAATAAAGCGAATCGTTGTTGTTTTTCATTTTGATTCTGTCCAGACATAAATTCGGATGTTCATTTCCGAATTCCCTCAAGGGGGGGTGCGTTCGGAGATGAACTTCCGAAACACCACATTTTCTGAAAAAGTAACTTTATTTTGGAGATGCATCTCCGAAATCAATATTTTATATTAAAAAAAACACGTTTTCGGAGATACATTTCCGAAAACACCTTTTTTTCAAAAAAAAAGTACCTTTTCGGAAATGAACTTCCGAAACAAGGGGTAGTGTTGTAAATTCACCAGGGGTGAGCAAGAAGGTTAGGAGGTGGGTGAAGAAATTTTCTTTTAAAATCATGATTTTGGTCCCTCTTTTAAATTTTCGGTTGAAAAAATGACAAAATAGAGACTAATTTTGTAGGAAAAAAAATAAAATAGCGGGACGAAAATTGCACAGAAAACTTTTTAAAAAAATTAAAATAATAATTTTTAAAAAGAGAAAATCAAAATAAAATAGAGAGACTAAAATTACAATTAAAGCCTAGTATTTATTATATTTGTACTTATTTAACTTAGGTTGATAATTGGAGACAAAACTACTATTCAACAAGTTACTGAGGAACAATACAAGTGAGGAACGACAATTGGAGGCTTAAATTTTCAAGAAAATACACTTCATATATGGAGACTCAGGGCCGGCCCTGTGGGTGTGCGAGGAGTGCTACCGCACAGGGCCTCCGATTTTAAAGGGCCTCAAATTCGATAAAATGGGCTTAATATAAATAAAATAATAAATATTATATATTTATAACGCCATTTATGAACATATACTACATTGTAGCCGAGTGGTAGCAAGATTGTTTTGTGTACTAACATTATAACTTGAGTTCGATTCCTCTATGTTACAGCTATTTTTATGTGAAAAAAAAACGCTAAACGCTACATGTAAACAGGATAACCAAGTGGTATGGGTTGAATTTCTTGTTTTTTCATTTTTTTTTTCATTTGCTATTTTTAAAAAAAAAAACTGTAATCGTTTTTATATAATGACATGTTTTTGACAAAAATAAATAAATAATGACGTTTTAAATAGCATTATAATTAAATAATTAACCATTTATTATAAAATTAATTTATTAATTAGTTTTTCATGATGAAATATTGTATAATATTATTTGTAAATAATATTTTAAAATTTTAGTACATTTTCTTTATTAGATTATTACTAAATAGATTGTAAATTAATTTATTTCCATGAATTTTACATAATATTTCTATATCACTTTTGTCTCTATATATTTAATTTTATTTACAATTTAAATAAAATATTCTTTTTTATTAATTTGTTTTAAGACCTAATTTTAAACTAGAACAGGGCCTCCAAATTGTTTGGGTCGGTCCTGTGGAGACTTAGTAGTGTAATGCATCTGTCCTATGCCCATTAGAAGAAGATTTTGGAGTACAATGTGATCCTAAACCCTTAATCTTACATTTTATAGTGGGTCACTTTCTACTTCATATTTTGACCTAAATGTTCCATTAGCTTCATGAGTTCAAAGTAAAGTCTAGGTTTTGGAAAAATCACATTGATAATACAATGTTGAAGATTCCTAGTTTTTTTTGTCGTCAGAGCATTAGAGGCAGGATTAAGATATTTGTGTTTAACTATTTTTATGTTAAGTAATTTTCATTTTGCCCAATTATGAAATAAAATTATGTTATGCATCATTATTGGGAAGTAACTGTTGTAAATGAGCATAAGATAATTGTTTGTATGAAATTATTTTAAGAATATTGGATCATTAAGATGTGCTAGAGAAATTAGCATTTATACATGTTTTTCTCAAGTAGTTTAGTGGTTAGATTTTCCCCTTTAAGAATGCATAAGTGTGATTTCCCATATTCAGACTCACATTTTCTATATAATTAACAACCGGTATGACTTAAGAAATTATATTTCATTATTAAATAAATTGGGCTTTGAACCAAGAGATTGATTTTAACCTATTTTACTTTTGTCAAAAAAAAACTATTTTACTTATTTATTGTACTAATATAATATTCTCTTGTAATATTGAAGACATTTATGATCAAATAGTGGTCAAAGAAGGGACTTATACTCCAAAGATTTATGCATAACAATGTCGTGTCTCTAAAGACAATGCATGTATTTTTAAGAGAATTGATTTTGCCATTTAAAAAAGAACGGCGGCGCAGTTTGTTATCTGTTTGTCAGCACTTTCTATATAATCTTGATTATATTAGTGAAAAATTAAATAAACAATTATTAATTAAAAAAATCATAATTTTAAACTCAAACCAATTTCAAATAAATCCCCCCAAATTAAACACCTAAGTATATTAATATTCGCTTGTTCTAAATTATTCTCAGTCCTTGTAAGTTGTATATACAATTTAATTCCTACTTGAGTGGTATTTGATACACTCTACAATTTAATTTTCAAACAAAGAAATATATTATAGTTTATTTTATTTTTCTATTATAATAAGAAATAGAAAAAAAATAAAAAATTTGGTCTTCTGTTTCTTTACTAAGTTTTTCTGAGCCGTGTATGCAAGGTTAAGCATTAGATGGATTAATATTTGATCAAGAAATCGAAAAGACAACAAAAACAAACTAGAAGAGAGTAAGACTAGCAAGACAAGAAATAACATTTTCCCCCTCTCATTGAAGAAATTCTACTTGAAGAAACAATGAGAGGGCGAAATTCAGTTGCCTTGGAGGTCAAGATTTTGTGATTATTGCTCTTAAAGAGCATCAATATTCTTTATTAGACCATGAAGGCCCTAGTACAAATTTTAGCACGATTTAAGGTGCCTCAATTAAACATGGCACCCCAAAACACAATGAAAAGATCAAAATGTCCAACATAAAAAATTTCTAAAACATTTTTAAATTTACGTAAAATACCGCATTTTTCAAATTCACAGGTGATATTAAAAATTTCGAGGCGATACCGGAAATTTGATGACTAACAGTAAGATTTTCGGGTTTTTTACAAAATTTTGGGTATATTCAAACCGAAATTTTCAAAATTCCCGGTATATCGTGTTGAAGCAAGCATAGCGGCAAGCAACAAAAGATTTGGAAATATTGATCCGGAAATTATCGTGTCCACAGAGATGGTGAGAATGCCATTCAATAGTTTCTACGATTTCGAACTTTTGATTGAATGAGCAAAGTATAAGAACGGTAAAGTAAAATATATGAACAGAAAAGAATTCATTCTTCGGAAAGATAACACTTATCAAGCTTTGCATATGATCTACTTCTTACAAACTTAAACTTGTCGACTAGTTATACTCAACCTACGATACTCGTCTATGTTGTCGCACGCTCGCGAAAAATGAACAGAGTCGCCACCAATATATTTATCCCATAAGGGAAAGGAATATCAGAAAACCTAGCAAAGGAAAGAACAGGGTCTTGCGACTAGAGAATCAAGGTACGGGAGTCGGTTACGCAAGGGGAAGGTGCTAGCACCCCTCACGCCCATCGTACTCGATGGTATCCACCTATGTTTGTTTCTATCTAAAGGGAGTGTACTATGTCTACCTATATGTGAATGCATGCAAAAAGAAATACGGGGAAAAGAAGGAATTATTTACAAATGTGCTCGTTCAAGCCCCGCGACTTGATGCCTACGTATCCTTTTCAGGAATCAGAGCGCCGTAGTTCGGCTCTTTAGTTTCTGTTTATTTTTGTGTTTTTTAGTTGGGCGGCGTTAACGCTCGCGCTCTTGCATAAGGGGACAGCCTAGGATGAAATAGAGCGGAGATAACAATGCCCTTAAGAAAGGAGAGAAGAGGGAGAGTTTGAGTGTTTCGAGGAAATCCCTAAGGCAAGGGAAACTCGAGTTACTCTTTGGTTGGTGTCTTTTAGAATTTGGGAACTTACGCCCGAATGGTTCCCTAAAGCAAGGGAGATCCAAGCACTCGAATGATTCCCTAAAGCAAGGGAGATTCAAGCTTCCATTCCCTTTTTAATGATTTTCACTTTTTTATTAATGTTTTTTAAGTATTTTCTTTGTATTTTTTAGAGGGATTTTATTTGAGTATTTATTAGATGTTTTAGTGTTGTAAAAGAAAAAGAATGGAAAAGAGGGAACTATTCCTAATTTCTAAATCTGGTTGTTATTATTGTTTTCAATTCCTAATAGAATGGGGGAAAGTTGTTTAAGCATTTCACAATATATTGAAAATATTCACAAAAAGAAAATAATTAAAGTCTAAGCTATTCATGAAAAAAATATATACAAACACTATGCATTTTTTATTCAAGTTTAGAACTATTTTCAAGAATTAAACTAGAACTACTATTTTTTATGGTTTATGAACCAATCAAAAATCAAGGAAAACAACAATTAAAATTTCTAAAAGATTCATAAAATTCTAAAAAAGTCTAATTGGAAAGAAAACAATTTTTATCAACTTTTATTTAAGAAAAATGAGTTAATATTCAAACAAGAAAAATCAATTTTTATTATTTATATTAAACAGCAAGGGTGCAAAAGCAATTAGCAAAATGAACTCAAAACAGTTATAAGCAAAGCTGGGCCTAAAAAAGGAGTGTGGGAATAGCAAGGGCACATAGAGGCCCGGTCACTAGCATGTGGTGTATTAGCAGTTAGGGTGTGCAATCCATAAAAGAACCAAGCCCAGACGCGTACGGCCCAAACGCATGCATTTCATTTTATTTTTTATTTCATCTATTCAGCATTGTATTTATTCTATGATTTATCATGTGGTTTTTTATTGATTAAATGTGACACATAATAGCTCAGCTTAACATATCAATCGGTCAAGGAAAACTTAAGTCACTAAAGGACAAATTAATTCCCCAACCAATCAGCAAGTGCCACACGACTTTCCAATCATTGCAAATAAGACACAAATCCAAGAGTATGGGAATGGGAACAAATGAGGTAGTGACACGTATCCCCTGCATGAAGAGAAAACGTGAAGCTCTCGCCGGATTGTTAACAAACCGGTCATATTCTCCGGCGGCCTCACCACGCCGGAGACCTTCAACTCGCTCAGAAATCGACCGAACCACCACTATTCCACTCGATTTCTATCCCTGAGCCTAGATCCTGCCTTGCTTTTCGTTGATTCTAACCTCAACACCATAACCGAACCTAATTGCAAAGCTCTAGTTTAACGGAAGTTCATGAAAACGCCATATCTTCGTATCAAAACAAAACTCAATCCATACGGAGCGCGTAAGTGCAGTTAACGTAATGAAGCAATAGGCAATTTATTCAGAGCGCATCAGATCCAAAAATCCTGATAAACTTCACACCGATGTAATGTATGCTTGGAAGTATGGTGCTACCTATGAGTTGCGTTTAGAGGACGTACCTGCAAGTTCTTGAACGAAACTCGAACTCAGCGAAAGAGGACGAATCTTGCAGGTTATGCATGGACCATAGTGCTTTGGAGAGAGGCTCAATGGTGACAAATAGCGCAACTGACCGTGATGATAACAGTGATGCTCCAATCTCTTCCTCGAAACGTAGCTTGGCAATGGTAGATGAAGATGATGAGGTTCGGTATTGAAGGTGGTGATGATTCAAATTTTCTTGAGTGATGCGGCGGCTATGGGGGATGCAGCAGAGGGAGTGGTATTGATGATGATGCGAATCAGAGGAGGTTGATGGTGGCTATGGTGGAGGTTATAGGCGGAGGAGAGTGGTGGTTGAAGAGTTAGTTATGGCGGTTATGGTGAAGTTTGTTGTGAAATCGTTATGGAGAGAGAGACGAGAGAGAGAATGTAGTGAGAGAAAGAATGTAGTGAGAGAGTGAAGTGAAGAGAGAATGGAGAAGAGAAATAAGAGTGATGTTTCGGAAAGAGAGTGAGAGCTTTGGAATGGTAGCTTGGTCCCTTATATAGTAAGAGGTGAGTGTGGCTTATGGTGATATCTTTGGAGTGGGACTCTATTTCAACTTAGTGAACAAGTTATGGATGATTGGGGCAAGGTTTCAATGAGCTTTCTTTAACCTCAGGTTCTGCATGGGCCTTTGTAGTAGTGAATGATTGGTTGTGTTGCAGCTAGATAAAGCCATGCACATGTCTCACTTTGGGTCCACATTACTTTCTCCTTAGACATTTTCATGACACAAACTTAGGCTCATTGTAACAAGATGATGGGGATGAAGGATCATGATATTGGTGATTTCCTGAGATAGGGCTTGGTGTGGGAGTTAAATGATCTCAAACTTGGAGTGTTGCTACTACCAATACCTATGGTGTGCATGACATGAATCTGACCCACGTCTTATTCAAAACGTAAATTGGCGAGAATGTAACTTTAGGTCCTTATATCTTGATCAATACATGGTCAATTAACATACCTCATAGCTCATTGGAAAGAGGATATAGCAAGGAGTAGTATGATATGACAATGAAGTCTTGTAGATGCTTGAAACACTCTAATAATTGACTTGAAAATGACCTGCCATGTGTTCGAACAAATTCCTGGCGCTTGCCCTAGCCAATGAACCACACAACTTCAGTTATAAGGGCATGACTTTGGAGCTTCATAAATGGTTCAACAAACACTCAATTTGCTTCATTCTTGTTTCATTGCATAGAGGGCATGGAGGAGAAGAGATGCATACCAATTTTGCATTCATAGCATACTTGTACATCTCTGAAATCAGCTTGCAATTTGGCACGCCACATGCTTGATAAAATGTCTGGTCATGACTTGGCCCGTGACTTGGATTGTGACTTAGATGAAATGAGTTTTCAGCAACTTCAGACCCCAATAACTCTCTAACCAAGCTTCAAATGAAAAAGTGTCCAACTACAAAGTTGTTCTCCTCCATGAGAGAAACAACTTTGATGTTGGAAATTTCTCCAAAAAATGTCATTTGCCACGTGTAAATCAGGGCTGAAGTGGACTGCTCATCAAGATTTAAAACCTTCAAAAAATTTCTAAGTGTTGAAACTTTCCTTTTTTGTCATTTTTCTATTTTTGGCAACTTTTTGTCAAACTCCTGATTTTATCCATTCTTTGACTTTTCTTGACTGATTTTCCACCAAAGGTCAATATTTGAATAATTCTTCTGATTTTGACCCAAAAGTCAACTGTTCTGATTTTTCTGATTATTGATGGAATTCTTGATTAAATCTTCTCCAGTTAAATCCAGTCAAATAAACACATCCACATAGTCAGCATGAAAGCTTCTCCCTTATAAAATCCTGTCATACCCCAATTTTTGACCTAAGATACCACCTCATATCATTTGCATATGCATCATTTGCATCTCTAACAAATTGCATAGTTTGTGTTTGTTACTTGTGACTCAGCAGGGATTTAATCAAGAAATCACTCATCAGTACAAGCAACAATCAACTAGGGTTTTGTTCTCCCTTCATCTCAAAAGAACCATCTTCATCTACAATCAACATTTGGTCCTCAGAGATTCATTTCAACAAGCTCAAAGGCTCTGAACCAACCAGATCAGGGTTTTGACTGAAGATAGCATACTCCTGACTTTTGCTCAGGATTTGACATAATGACTTGGGACATGATATCAAGACCCCAAGTGCATCATTTTGACCTAATCCATTGGCTCAGAACATCTCTTACACAAGGATTGATCAACAGTGAAATCTCAAGTCATCAGAATTAGGGTTTTTGAACTATCAGGGACTGAAATCAGGGATCACATTTGGGAAACCCTAAAAATCCCCAGGAAGTCAATCAAAGGTTTCAATCATCTTCAAATAATCCCTATGACAATAAACAATGGAAATTATGTCTCAATTCAAGATCTACAGTCATCAATTTCATCAGGTCGACAATTAGGGTTTTTGACCTAATTCACTGAACAACTGACTTTTTAATCAGAACATGGTGCCACAACTCAAACCATGGCTCAATATCCTCTAATGCTTCAATGTGATCCATTCATACCATTCATTTGATGAGGATAGCCTGTTTCATTTGAAATCTCCAGAAACGCGATTCGTCTGAAAAAGTCAACTGTACAAGATCACCATTGACTTTTGGGGGATTTTGGTCAACCATGACTTTTGAAGTTTTGAATCATCAATATATGATATATGAAGTCAATTGATCAAGAAAAATCAAGAAAATCAATCAAGAATCAAAAAGTCAAAGTTTGACTTTTATACTTAAAAAAATTTCTAAGTGTTTTTCAATGGTTTTTTCCAAACTTTGGAAGGGAGTAACTCAAAATTTCACCTACAAACTGAAAAAAACTTCCAACATGAAAGTTGTAGATTTTGATCCAATAAACAACTTTGACACATATAATTTTTTTCCATAAGATTAACCATTTAAGAGATATGGAGCTTCAAAGTTGGCATCTTTTGAAAAATGCACTTAAAATCTCACTTTCTTCAAAGTTCATGGATCTTTTTCACCCACTTCCTTAAATATCTTGAAGAAACTTTCAACTAGGGTTTTGAAGTATGTAATATGAGCTTTCCAAAATGTCCAAGAGCATGAAAAAATATGGAGTGTAGCTATGGTTTTGAATTTTGACATTAGTGAACTTTTCACTTGAAATTTCAAGTCATTTTGCCAAAGTTATGAACCATTTTGCCAAATGATCCAAGTAATGATGCATAGATGCAATGATTGAAGATATTTTCTGATTTGAAGATCAGAATGGAAGAGATAAGAAGCTTGGCAAAATAACCATGGTTAAGTCACTTTTAACCATTTGCATTTAATGTGAAAGATTCCATTTTATCTCTTAAGCCAAATCATCACTTCTTGATCAACTTGCAAGGGCTCTGCATTCAGAACTCATGGCCTATAAATAGAGGTCATTTCCACTCTTCAATTCACACCAAAACCTCACAATTATAGGTTTTCTCTCTTCTTTCTTGAATTGCAAGTTTCATGAGTTTCAAAGAGGAAGAATTGCAATTTCCATCTCTTGCAATTTCTGAGCAAAGTGAGGGTTCTAACATCTCATAAACATCAAATGTGATGTGTTTGAACCATCCATACACCCCAAAAACACCAAGAACTCAGAATCACTACCTCACTTCTCAAATATGCATAACATAAGCCTTATCATGCCAATTCTCATTCAAGCTCAATTCTGTCCAATCTAACCATCCAGACACCATCCATGTACCATATATGAACTATTCCAACCATCATCCATGATCTGAAACACCAAAATCATCAAGCTTGATCCTCACTTGAGTCCTACTGCAGATCGAGCATCACCAACTGGTCCAGGGGTTCTCAATTCATTCCAGGCATTCAAACACCTTCCATAAGGTCCACTGATGCTGTCCAGATCAAGAAACAACAACTGGAACTCCTCATTTGCAGAATTCAATTCTCAGTTTGGCCGTTTTTGAGGTAAGTGCTCATGAACTTCAAACTCTATCATGCACGCATCATAAATGAAATATTGATATACCATCTTGTTTCTGCACCTATGAGGATCATTAACCCTCAATCAATTGCATCATATCATGATCATACACGATTTCACAATGATTTGTCATATTAGGGTTCTTCGTGTTCATCAGAAAATTGATAGCCTTAGAGTTAAAATAAATGAAATTAAACGCTACCATCATGTTCCTCGTCCAAAACCGAGCAAGATAGACCCTTCACTTGATCAATTTGGTTCAGTTTCAAAGAATTTCAAAATCCAGTTAGGGTGTGTTCTTGGCGCCAGATTTTGTTCAAAGTTTTCAAATATTTGTTTTAAAATATAATTGAATGGACGCGTGTGAATAACAAGCTGCACGCGCAGCTCAGTTGGTTGTTGTTTTGGCTGGTAAGTATAAGGGCGTGGGTTCAAACCCTTGTGAAGACAAACCATTTTTTTTAAACACTATTTTTCTTTCTTTTTTTTCACACAACTTTAATTAATTATTTAACACATCAAATTAATTCATTTTTCATTCATTTTTTACACACTTCTTGTTTAACACATATATTTTAAGAATATCAAAAAAAGATCATCAAAAAATATTTATTCGATACATTTTTAAATAAGTTTAAAATGACTTGTTTTTAAGTATTTTTAATACTTTTAAATATTATTTTTCATTTGATTTTCAAACTTAATCACTTGTAAATATTTTTTTGAGCAAACCCTGATCATCTAAGTGTTAATTGAAGATAATCTTTTTTGTTTGTCTTGATTAATTTGACTCCTTTCAAAATTCAAACCATTTTAAAACAAGCGATCGCGATTCTTTTCAAGAAACAATAAACCATTTCTTTTTAAAACTATTGATCAATTGATTTTCAAAACGATGTGGGGCCTCTCGAGTATTAGAGAGTATAAGACCCACTCCTTTTTCCTTTTGTACAGTTTTTTTTTAAAACAATAAACTTCTTTCAAAACAAAAACTTTCAAACAGTTTTTCAAACGACGCATCTTTTAACAAATAATTAACCATGTTTCATAAAATATACCATGGGCCTCCATGTAGGTATAAGTCCCAAGCCCCTTTTGTACATACCCATTCCAGTACATGAAATTAGGTATTTCATTGTACACATACATTTTTGTACATATCAATTTGTTTTTAACTTTGAATAACAAACCAAAAATGAAGGTTTCTTTAAATCTTCCCAAAAATATACCATGGGCCTCCATGTAGGTATAAGTCCCAAGCCCCTTTGTAAATACCTGTTTACATAGCTTTGAATAAACTCAAATGGACTTCTCCTCGAGTATAAGTCCCGAGCTCTCGTGTATACAAATGGATCATGCTTACAGGTATATTTCCTTCATAAACTCCATTATATAAACACACTTTGTCATATATGTATAACTGTTCATATTTGTTCATGTACTTGTTCATGTTTGTTCGTACTTGTTCATACTTGTGATTGTGTTATATATGCTTGTTCAACTTAGTACAACACTAGGTTCCCCATAGCCTCCTATTGGGCTTCGTGCAATGAATCTCCCTAGTTTAGGTTAGGACATAGAGTATGGTTTCCCGGTGAAATCGCTCTAAGAGCTCAAACCAACTATACCATGCCTCCCCTTGGGCTTTGTACAAACGAGTGACCCTCCCATAGCCTCCTCTTGGGCTTACAATGCAAGGACCCTCGATTGTCCCTCCCATAGCCTCCTCTTGGGCTTACAATGCAAGGACCCTCGGATAGCCTCCTCTTGGGCTTCGTACAAGGACCCACGGGCTTCTTATAAGCATCCCCAATATCCAAATCAAATACCCTAGGAGATTAGACATTTATCATCTCTATGATAGGAGTATCTCTTCTATATCATCACAAACAATCAATCAATCACTCAAACTTTTTTGCCACAAGGCTGGCTAATCAATCAAACCGTTTTGCCACCATACTGGCTGATTAATCAAAGTTTTTGTCACAAGGCTGACTTCATTGAAACTTTTGCCACGAGGCTGGCTGATTAATCAAAACTTTTTGTCACAAGGCTGACTTCATTGAAAGTTTTTGCCACAAGGCTGGTTAAACAAACAAAAACATCTTTATCATTCTAAGCGCCATAAGTGGCATGGCCCAGGGCTTATAATGAAAAGATTTTCAAACAAAAATCAAACAGATGTATGTGATGATATAGATTAGATACATCAAGCATTTAGATGACATTTGTCTATTTTCCTTTGCTTCCACTAGCATAAGTGGGAATTACGATTGCTCTGACTTTCTCAACATCCCTTTGAGAATACGTAGGCACAAGGTCGTATCCTTGGCGAGCAAAACAAAACAAAAAAAATCATTCAAACCTTAGCACCCGTAGACCCCGAGCTACAGATGCTCTGATTCCCTCTAAGGGATGTGTATGCAGAGGATCGCGATGATCTTTGCGAGCATAATCAAACAAACACCTTAGGTCCCACCTCTTTCTCACAAGAACCTCCACCATAACAAGAATGGAATAAACAAAACAAAGAAACCTATAGAGTACTATAGATACGTTGGGTGCTAATACCTTCCCTTCGTATAACCAACCCTCTTACCCAAGATCTCTCCCCCCACTTTTAGGTTATTGCAGCTTTTTTCCTTTTCCTCTTTTGGAAACAATAAAAAGTTTGGTCGGTACAAAAGAAAAATCATTTTTTTGAGCACTCGAGCCCAAAGAAGGCATCAGGTGTCTCATCCCGAAAAAACAACGATTTTTCGCCCGAGGCAAATCCCTTTCCTGATTAAATGTTGACCAGAAAGTCAACTGGTCGACTTTGGTCAAGGAAACCCTGGTTAAGAATAACCAGATGAATTGCAAGCTTGTACATTAACCCAATGCCTTGAGTTGAGAAGAACCCTAATCCAGAAGACTTCAATGAAAACAAAGCCACATAATCACACCTCAGATCCTCACATTTGGTAGGAAATTCCTTGCCATAAAAGTTCTTTCCTGCTAGTCTTTGATTGATACCAATGATATGCATGCATGGGTATGGATTATGACCTAAGTGATGTATGTACATGAATGCAAAGCCTAAGCCAGTTAGAAGTAAAGGGGTAGGACAAATTTGGGGTATGACATATGTTATCACGTATCTCTCACATAAGTGTCCATCTCTGAAGCACCTACGAGATTAACTCACAACCAAGGTTATCTCTAACGCAAAGTTGCGAGAACATCCGTATTCTCACGTCAGCGATCTCTCGCGCGCCGCTCAAACACGAAAGCATTAAGAACGGATACCCACAGTGATTGTTAGCTCTAAATCTATCTGTAGAGTTCAAAAACTAACAGATAATCATCCTAGATAAGGATTCAATAATTTTATCTCTAAAGCAACTCAAATCCCGAGCACAGAGCAAAAATCTAAGACAACAATCAACATAGATTTGTAAAGCAAGTTTTATATAACGTCATGATCAACAAATATACATGAGTTCAAAGTAAAATCATATACAAAACTCAACCAAAGATAAAAACCCAACCAAAGAAGAGAAATGAACCGAAAATCTCCTGGTTTGTCAGCTCCGTTCGATGCTCAATCCACCCCCAATCATCCAAATGCAACCTCCGAAGTTGTTTTCTAAGCTAATCTATCCAAAAAATGAAGGTTGATGGAGTTGGGAACAAATACCCCAAAACCATAACCTAAAAAATTTGATTTCTACCCCTATTTAACGAGCTGCTATCTGTCATGGTCGCTCAGTGAGAGTACTCCCGCTTAGCGGCTAACAGCAAAAGTGAAATCTTGTTTTCGCCATAAGTTGAGAACCGTAACTCCGAATTGCGCCCGGTTCGAAGCGTTGGAAAGTTTATTCAATGCTCTATCCAATAATGAATCCAATAATGAATGAATGGAAACCAAAATGATGATTTTGGTCATCCTTATTTTGAGCCTAAGGAAGTCCGCTTGACCGTGGCTAAGCGGGCTTGCACCAAAACTGCGAAATCGAAGCCGTGCCTTTGACACTTTATTCCTCAAGGCTCCAATATGCATAACTACCTACAAAACACAGAAAAACTATCAAATGGTATAAAAGTATATGAAAATACAACTATTCACAAAATATACGTATTTATACACAAAACGAGGAATTATTCAAACGGTATTAACAAAAGTATCGATAAGTGTCACTATTTACATACACAAAATAAGTACATTTTGGCACTTATCATAACGCCACCTGAAATTTAAAATTTCTGGGAATTTTAGAAAATTATATTACGGGAATTTTTAAATTTACGGTAGTTATCATTTTTTTTTTAAATACTGAAAATTTCAAAAAAATTGGTATTTTGTAATTTTTCTAATTTTTTTCCTTTTTTTAAATTTGTTTCGGTGAAGAGGATCAGAGGCAGAGACGGTAAGTTCTCGGCAGGGTAGTTGATAGAGCACAGGCTCGTGCTAGAGCTGAGGAAGTACAGGCTTCAGAGTCTAGAGCTGGACGTCATCCTCCAACCGATTCTCATCGGAAACGATTGGCGGAGCAGGCGGCGCTAGGGGTGGCAAAACGGGTCGTGGCCTGCCAGGCCGGCCCGCGCTCCCGCCATAAAATGGCGGGTTGGGTTGGGATTTTAGGCCCACCGTTTGCCATACTTGCCCCGCCAAAGCTCGCCCCTCTTCCAAAACTCTCTTTTTTTAGTTAATTCTAGTAATTGCAATTCTTGATGGTTTATTTTATACATTTATTTATAAATATATGTAATATTTTTGCAAGTAAATTTGTTTAAAAGTTGCTTTTATAAAAAATTGTTTTAAAAAATAAGTGAAAAGTTTAATTAAAAGGTAAAAAAAATATAAATAAAAATAGGCAGGTAAGCCCGCCGCCCGCCAACCCGTCATCTTGGCGGGGCGGACATGACTGTTTTGTCCATTTTACTTGGCGGGCATGCCCGCCCCGCTTGTATTCTGACGGACATAAGGCTGGGCGGGCGGCCTGTTTTGCCACCCCTAGACGGCGCAGTTCCACCCACCAGACTGTTTATTAGAAAAAATCCTAAAAGTTGATACTATTGGATTTCAGTACAACTTAAATTTCCGGTATCACGTAAATTTAGCAGAGGTATCGAAAATTTCATCCGAAAATTGTTTGTATTTTATTAGAAGCATTTCTAAAATAAAAAATAGGGGTGCCATGTATAATATTAAGGGTAACATGGTAAATCCTCAAATTTTAAGCGTGTATATTCAAGAAATTTCTTCAATAGTAACATGAACCTCTCTTATATGTCAGAGAGATTTTGTATATTCTTTCTCAAAATTGGTGATTTAGTCTTCAATAGAAATTGATTTTTTCTTTACCCACCTCCCTATGGGGGTCACCCCAGCGAAAAACCCATTTTACCCCGCTTCGGAAATGCATTTCCGAAATTTTTTTTTTCAAAATTTTTCCAGACTTCGGAAGTGCATTTCCGAAAAAATCCCAAAAATTGGAATTTTGACTAATTCGGAGATGCATCTCCGAAACAACAAAAAAGAATCTAAAAAAATCCCAAAAATTAATTTTAGGATATTAATTAATTCACATATCATAAATTTGATATAATTTATGAATAATGAATAATAATAATTATATATTTTGATATAATTTATGAGTTATGAATAATAGTTATTATATATTTCTATCCTAATTCATATTTTAAAATTTAAAATAATTTTAATTAAAAAAATTAAAATAATTTCACTTACAAAATAAGTTATAATTTTTTATTTATATATTTATAATAATTGTTATATATTTATAAAAAAAATTAAAAAAATGAGTGTTTTAATTTATATATTTATATAATAATTATAATAATTATTATATATTTATAAAATTTATTATATATTATATATTTATATAATAATTATAAAAATTAAAGAAATGAGTGTTTTAATTTATAATAATTATTATATATTTATATATTTATATATTTATATATTTATATATTTATATATTTATATATTTATATATTTATATAGAGGAGGGCTCAAATTACACCAATATATTACACTTATAATTACACTCATTTATAACCTTTGATATTATTTTAATTCACTGGTTAGAAACAACAAGTTAGTGATTCATGATTCTTACTTAAAATAGTTTTTTCTACTTTTGGTAATATATAATTTTTATCTTATCAAATCATAATTAATTCTTATAAAATTAAATAAATCTCTCCAACTTTTTCTAACACATAAATAAATTTTATTTTTATAAAAAATACGTGCATAAATAATGAACAATTAATTAAAGTAAATAATAAAATTGTTTCAATTTTAAATAGAATAAAAACTAATGCTCAAAATGTGCATAAATAATGAATAATAAGCACATAAATGTTACAATTATATATTTTTTTTCACAATAAAATACAATTATATATTATATATTTATATATTTCACTTACAAAATTAATAATTATGATTATATATTTATATATTTCTATTCTGATTCATAATTAAAATAATTTTAATAAAATAATTTTTAACTTTAAAATTGTTTAGGAAATTTTGATTCACCTTAATTTTATTGATTTACCTTCATTTTATTGATTCACTTTCATTTTATACCTATTAATTGTATTGATTCACCTTGATTTTAATATTTTAGTAATTATTAAATTATTTCGGAAGTGTATATCCGAAACATTCCAAGACCAATTTGGTCTTGGAATATTTCGGATAAACACCTCCCTCTCCCAAAAAGGGGTGTTTTCGGAAATGCATCTCCGAAAACTCAAAAAATGGGTGTTTTCGGAAATGCATCTCCGAAAACACCTTTTTTTTCGTATTTTCGGAAGTGCATTTCCGAAAACACCTTTTTTTTTTCCAATAAAAGTACGTTTTCGGAAATGTATTTCCGAAATAAGGGGTATTTTGGTAATTTCGCCAGAAGTGAGTAAGAAGGTTAGGAGGTGGGTAAAGAAATTTTCTAGAAATTTTGATATTGTGAAGAATCTTCCAAGAAATATTTCTTCCAGAATATATATATATATATATATATCTCCAAAACTGCTAGTTTGTCTTGGTTGTTAAACGTTACTAAATGGTTAAGGTTGATCAAATTCCTTTTGCTTAGAAAGACAAGAAAAAAGACTTGTTGCATGCTTTACCGTATAGAAAAATTCAACTTTGAGATGTTCTGGAAGAAATATTTCTTGGAAGATTCTTCACAATATCAAAATTTCTATTGAAGAGTAAATCACCAATTTTGAGAAAGAATATACAAAATCTCTCTGACATATAAGAGAGGTTCATGTTACTATTGAAGAAATTTCTTGGCTACCAACTTGATGATATGACTAAAAATGCATGTACTCACCCAAGGTTTGAGAGTCTGGACCTGTATGCTTCTATTATAAATCTAAAGATGAAGAAAAAGAGTCGAGAAAGAATGTGCAAGAGAATTTGAGGTAAAGCTTAGATACTAAATATAATCAACAATGTGAGATGTGATCTCAATGAGTTTACAAAGCGAGATAAAATATAATATGTCGCTAATAAAATACAAAACTATTAGTTATAATCTTGAAAGGTTATCATCTATCTATTCATGCTTTGACCAAAATAAGACTTGAAAAATCTATTAGGAACTTATTTGGAGTTCAACCAAAACAACCTGGTCATGCTTTGACCCATAAAGACTTGAGAAACCTAGTAGGAACTCATTTCTGAGTTCAACCAAAGACCAACATACCATACTTTGACTCATATATGACTTGAGAAACTTAGTAGGAAAAAAATGTAAAGAATATTCATTTATGTATTTGCACTCTTAAAATTTAACCTCACATAGTATAGTGACTTGATAAAAAGCTATTCAACATTAACTCATAAACAGCACATTATTTATATACTACTACACAAAACTTGTTATATTTTCACTTACCATATATCCAAGTTAAGTTAAGTCAAACAAGAACTCTACTAAGCTACTTATCAATTATCATACAGCATATTCCAAAGTTGGTTTGTTTATCTTTAAGGGTGATAGAATAACCAAGCCCTGTAATATTAGAAATAATTGGTATCTTAGCTTAGTGCCCTCCAGGGTTCCTATTCCATGACAAATATGATGGATCTCCAAGTTGCCTACAAAGACAGAAAAATACAAATGAGCATAACAGAGTGAAGTTTTATGGTCAAATGTAATAGAGGATATAAGTATATGTACCTTGGCTTAACAAAATATACAATGGTAAAAGCCAAAGACAAAAAGAAGCATAGGCCTCCAACGGTGAGATAAGCAATGCCAATGAAGTCATTCTTCCCACCAAGCCAGCTAGTAGTTGACAGCACGAGCTTTTTCTTGCCATTAAAACTGTATGTGTTGTACTGATTTTTAAGCATTACATTTATGAGAACACCGGCTTTCAGATCCTCCTCTATTCTTCCATATAACTTTCTAAAAGTTGGCAAGGCAGCGGTTCTCATCCAGACAATAAGATCCTCTTGCTCACTCAGCTGTTCAATAAAATATTTCAGAGGTGATAATATGATTAGTTTTCAAAGTGAAAAGTCATTTCTATGTGTACAATATGAATACTAATACCGATAAAAGTAGTTAAAACATTACTAACAACAATATGTAAATAAAAAACTAATTTTTCTTAACAAAAAAATACGTGAATGGGTAATTAAGCGCTTAACTAAGACTGAACTAATCAAAGAATCACTAATCACATAGCTGAACCTTCGGAACAAAGATAATTCACCAAAACAAGATATTATAAAGGTGCTTACCGGTATGGATTTATCAAGATGTGCACCACCTATTATAGAACTATTTTGAAAGTTTTGGGGGTGAACATCTTTTCCAAATTTGTGTTCTCTATCACTCTTCCAAGAGATGCCACTCTTGTTCACTGTCAAATTCGATCCTTTGATGGAGAAGCTGTATGTGTCATTGAATAAACTCCAAGCTATGAGACCGCAAGGTACAATTGGATTACCATTGACAACATCTTCAGGCTTACAAGTCCCAACTAACTTCTCGTCCTTAAGATTCCTCAACTGACCATCACTTCGGCTTTTAACATACCTAAATTATAGAAAATAACTGATTATAAAAATATAAAAAACTCATGCATAATGGATCAGTTATTACAAATATATAAAGGGTGAAACTGAAAATAGACTATAACTGTTAAGAAGTGTGGTTGAGCCTAACTCATCCCTACAAAACCGGCTTGCAGGGTGAGGATTGCCCCCACTTTATAAGGACATGTTAAGGCCATATATTGTCCGATGTGGGACTCTTAACACACCCCCTCACGCCCAGGACTAGACAACTGGAGCGTGGAAATAAACGGTGGGTGGCCCGATAGCGGAAACCATAGAAGGTGGCCCACCGGATCTTAAACCAAGGCTCTTGATACCATGTTAAGAAATGTGGTTGGGCCTAACTCAACCCTACAAAACCGGCTTGTAGGGTGAGGATTGCCCCCACTTTATAAGGACATGTTAAGGCCATATATTGTCCGATGTGGGACTCTTAACAATAACAACCAGTCAAATACATTGAAATTATAAACTAACGTAAATAGAAGATGAATAGGAGGAAATGAAGAGAGAAATGGAGTCCAAAGAGAGGTATACGATGAGAAGGGCCCGGACAAGGGGGAAGGAGGGAGATTATTCAGATTAATCCCACTCAACTTCGTGTTCTTCCTCCAGTTCTTTGACCCCTCCTCTAATTCCACAGCTCCTTCCAAAAGTTGTTAGATCTGTAGCAACTAGTGTCACAGTACTTTAGATACCGTGCTCAAGGCCATATATCTGTCTCTACTGAATTAGAAGAGTTATATAATGATCTATATGTTTGCTCAACTCATTCTTCACAATGACACAACTTCCTAATGTCCTTTTAATACTCGTCTAATTCCACAATTACAATCAAAGATAGTTAAGTCTATGGTACTTAGTACTACTGCACAGCACCTTTGGTAAATTTCCTTACAGGCCAAATGTTCAGCTCTACCAAACTAGTTGGCTTAAATAAATTTCATAAACTGAATTTAATATAACAAATCCATAAATACTATTCAAAATAACTAAAAATTAAAAGTTACTGTTATCATCTTACAAAGATTTAAAGATAAGTTATAAATTAATAGCCTATGTTATCAAACTTGGTCATTCCCACGGTTATCTCGACACGGAACAGCACAACCAAGAAAACTGCGCCAAGCCACGCTGGAACGGCACAATTGGGTGACTTGACTGGAGTGGCTGCAAGAATGGGATCAGATTCAGAATGACGCCACTCGGACACTGCCAGGAGCGCCGGCGTCACCCGTATATGATATTACCCTTAAACATTTTACTACAGCAAGGCGATTTACTTGAATTTATTGGCATTTGCAAGTGTTCAATGTTTTGCATAAGACTTATTATGGCTTTTATTTCTAACTATGAATACTTCATGAATTTTGAGTAATTTATTTTAGTTTTTAACAATTATGTGTTTATTAATATGAACGGTATTAGTGTTCACGTCACTAAAATAACGCCCGTTCCACTCCAATTTTGGGGTGGCCGTGCTACTATCCGAGATTGATAACATACATAATAACCAAATTAAAAGGAAAGTTGAAAAGTAAAACCATCAATTTATTGGCAATCAGTCCTCTATCCATATTGTCAAAAACCAAATTCAGATATGACCAGCAGATTCTTGTTATTAAAATAACACCCAATCCCTTGTTTTGGAAATGTGGAATTAAAAAAAAAATGTGTGATGTGAGACAAAGAAAGGTAATTGCATACCGGCGATGATTCTGGTAAAAGTTGTCCAACTGATAGTATACAAAAATAGGTGCCTTCATGTGCTTGGTCACCTTTACATAACAACATGGTTTAAGAAAGATAGTAAGATTGCCACAGAATGAGCCTTATTGTCTATCAATTATGGGACAGGCCCAAACTAGTGTCCAGTAGACTTACATTCAGTGTTATGTTGCATGTTTTATCGGTCGTAGGGTTCTGAATGTATGCTACCTTGTTCGTGACATTACTCGGTACGCATTCAGACTCATATCTATAAACAATTTCAACAACCTGATAGATACAAGAAAATCAAATCATTAAATCAACACTCAGCATTACATGTATATGCAACTTTAAACATAAGTTCATTAAATTATACCGCACAAGCTTACTTTTCTTGAAGCCATTAGTGAAGCAACTCCAATAGGTATAAACACAACACTAACAAGCAAAAACGCTGAAATAACCTGCAAGAAGCCACTTACATTAAGCAAAAGCCATACCACAACATGAATAACAATTCGAATGCATATTTAGTCACATATATGATATAGTCATCATGAGCAATGAATTCAAAAAGATATCAAGTAGTGTTACCGCTCGAGGCGTGAGAATAGGCTTGCACGCAGGAAGTTCTTGCTGTGTAAACTTTGAATCTAAAAGACATCAAATCATCAAAGATGTGAGTTCAGATTCCAGCTAATACCAAAAATAAGAAATAAAACCGTAATTGTTGGTAACGTAAATCAGCTCATACTATCCATCTGCATACAACTCTCCATTAGGTCTATAAACAAACAATATGCAAATGCAAGTTACAAAATATAAATAGCGCATCGGAAATTCGCTACGTAAAGTGATAAACATGTTCGGCATTTCGGTGAGTTCGACAAAATCAGCAGCACAATGTGATTCTATCAAACTCTAACTGGCAATACAGATATCCACAATCGGTAACTACATCCACAGAGAAACTATCACAGAATCACATCACACACACTTCACCAAAAACCTCAACAAGCAAATTATCCATTTCCTTCGCAACATTCACTCGATTTAACTCTAAGTAAATACATCAATTCCATTAAAATAGAAAAACAGGTAACTGAAAATGAAGCTAGAAAGAGGAAAAACTAGAAGGATGAAGATGCATTACACTTAGGTCGCTTGGTGTGTCTTCTTGTAGTAGTGGAATCAGCAGATCCAGAAACTGCTGTGCTCGAAGAAGCCATTCTCCGAATCGAAATCGGAACCTGTATCGGAATCGGGATCGGAAACGGTGTCGGAGTAATTTCGATCTCAGTGATTGAAGCTTGACTTCGTTTCTCTCTCTAACTTTTGCTGTGAAGTGGAAAGCGACGCCTTCAAAAAGCTCAGAAAGAAACAACGGGCGAAGATTCTCTGCTGTAGAAAAAATACGAAAGTTAGACGTAGTATTAGATCGTGACCATTGATTAATATAATATTATTTCTTTTACTTAATATATTTATTATTTATTAAATATTAGAGAAAAAGGGATTTGCACGTAAAATATTTTTACACTGTCAACTAATCACAACCATGTATCTAATTAAAACATAATTTTAATTTAAAAAAACTAATATGACATGGTGTTATACCCCAAAATTTGCCCGCATCTTTTTTCAAGAAAAACTCCAATCTGAAAATTAAGAGTCTCATATAATCATGGATTTTTATTTCAACAAATATCCTGACATATGAAATACTTAGTTTTTAGAATTTTTCTTATACAGTAATTTGGCTTGCAGTTGAATTTATTCTTACGCAAACGCCAAATACTGTTTATTACCTCACACATGCTATTTATTTACTTACAGATAAATAGTACTGACACAATTGGTACAGAGTTAAATCTTTTTGCAGGCGCAGAATCAGGAAACTCAGACTGTACTGGTAACAAGTAGATTATTATTATCTTTTGTTTCCCACTAATTTTTGTACTATATTCCATTATTTTCAAAAATATTTTCAAATCTCTTTTTCAAAAATCAAATCTCTTTTTTTCCCAACACTATCTTCACTTTCTTTCAAATCTTATTTCCACTCAAATTTTCCTTTTGTACGGAATCACATCATTCCCCAACGTCTCTATCCTTCTTTCCATTCTATAAATACCTCCCATTTTCTTCCATAAAATCTCACATCAAATTCTAACTCATCTTTCAAATTCCTACCTCATATCTATTTTCTCTTCTTCCCTGACAAGCATGGCAAAGTGGATAGAGACACTGTCTCTTACAGTCATCACCATTGCTACGGTGATCATGACTTTCTTCTGCCTGCATAGTCCTGAAGAGTGTGGACCTGCAATGGTTATGCTCCCAATCATCTACATGTTATTGTTCATAGCATGGGTTATCAATCGTCATTCTTAAAATTTGCCGTATTTCTTATTTCTTAAATGTACCGTTTATTCGTCGTACTGTTCAATATAGTATGTAATATTTGTACTGTCAGTATTAAATGTTGTACTATTTGTCATAATATTGCTTAATTACTCAGATAATATTTTATGTGTTTTCTGCCAGTCAAATATTCATTTTTCTGTGCATTAAATGATTTTCAGGGTTATTATCGGTAATTTTGCTCGCATACAGTAAATATTAGTTATTTATTATGTCTGTGTTTTTCTAACAAGTCATGTAAATAAACTTTCATTTTTCACATAAAACATAAAACAAAAACAACAAAAAAGAAAATTAACTTTGACTGTTGATTTTTTCACTCTAACTGCTACATCAATATCTGGACAGTCAGTTGACAGCCAAACTGCTGGCAGTACAATTCTCAGTGTTTTGTACCATCAATCAAATCAATCTTTCACAATTCAAAATTCCAAGATTTTTGTTCTAGAAGTCTTCTGAATATCACGCGATTAGCAGAGACTCAACACTGCACAAAAATCAGGTACGCTTAACTGTCTCCTACATAAACAGTCCCTGACTAGGGTTTTCTTGTTTTTACAGGAGAAACAAGTTTTTGAGAGCTCAAATGGATTTCATACACATCCATATATCTCAAAGTACCATCACACAAATTTTCAAACTTCAATTCACTCAGACGCACCGTCAGCAGCTCAAACAGTCAACAGACGACCCGTTTGACCAAAAAAGTCAACAGACAGTCAAAAATGAAATTTTTTGTCAAAGTCCATATTTTGTCAAAGGATTCATCATTTGATCATTGGATGATCATAATTCATCAAGGAAAGATCAAAAATCAACAAAACCCTAAGATTCAAAATTAGGATTTTTACCTGAAAAGTCAACTCAACTTTGACTGGTCATAACTCTCTCATCCTTCATCCAAAAAATTCAAACCAAAGCTCATTTTGAAGGAAATTCAATTATCTTTCAAATGCAATTGATCCCATGATCATTGCATTCATCATTTGAAAAATATGACCAAAGACATTACAGGTCATTTTCAAAGTCAACAAAAAGACACTTTTTTCAAAAGGACACACAAGGAGCATCAAAAATCATTTTGACATGAGACCAAAGGCATTGGTTAGAGGACTCTTTGAGGTTTCCAAAAAGTGAAAGATATCCTTCATATGACAAAAATTGAGGGATTTACACCTTGTTGAAGTTGGCTAAATTTTGGAAAATGCATAAAATCAACATTGCTCAAAAATGCATTTTTTCCAAATGGGGCCAAGTTTTCATGGTTCAAACATCATTTCCATAATATTATGGGCCTCCCACGACCAAGACCAAGCCCATAACATTTTTCTCCATTTTTTTATTTAATTTTATCATTTAAGATTAAATTAAAAAGGAAAAAAAAGAAAGGATAAAGCATAGCTTATTTTCTAAGCTAAAGTCTCCACATGGGACTTAATTATGCAGCAAGGAAGGTGCAAAGCAAGGCTATGGAAAGAGTGTGGAAAAATGAAGCAATGGTTGCTTGAATTTTAAGTTTGAAAGTTAAGATTCCAACAAAGACAATCAAGGCTTATTAGCTTAGTTTCTAAGCACTTCAAGGCTTATAAATAGGCTAGAATATTTCAGCAACAAGAGGAGGAGCCGACACCCACGAAATATAGCAAGAGTATAGCAAGAAAACTCATCAAAATTCTCAAAATTTCCATACACTTTGTAATTTTCAAATTCAATATTCCAATCAATATCAATACAAAACAATCATTCCAATCATCTTCTAAGATCATATAAAGTAAGAATAAACTCTTTGTGTGGTCCCATGAGAGTCGTAACACATGCATAGTGTTCTTCATATTCATACATGATCAATTTTTGTTTTCCTATATTTAATCAACCTCAATGTAAACTAATCATTCTAATGAGTTCATGAGGTCCTATAGGGCAGGTCTGGGCTTCTACATGTTGGTTTCCACGTGAAAATTGCTCAATACCATTGATGAATGTTCATGCATGTTCAAACTTTAATCTCTTCGAATCCATAGCTACAGCGCTCAAATAGCAAAACTAACACCACCATCGTGTTCAGGAGGTGATTTTAAGTCGATCTGGGTCCCTTTTGTTTTTGCTCATGGCTGTTTTTTTAGGTTTTCAAAAGCATGGAAATTTGAAGCAAAATCCGCAGGTAATGCTGCAGCTAAATCCGCAGCTAAATCCATAGGTAAAAGGTTGAAGAAGATGAATAGTAAGTTGGAAATATTGACCAGCACGCGTGGCACTTCTGGCGCCTCTCATTCGCCGGTCAACAAGTCTTACTATCCACATGTGCATGGTGGGGCCCAACTGACTTGTTGAAAGTCTTGGTGATCCCACGTGATCACTCCCACGCATGTGTACCATGTGCCCACGCATCTGGGCCATAGATTTCCATTAATTCTTCATCTAACGCACCAAAACACACTCCCTATGCCATAGACCCTCAGATCAATCACACAGGATAACTGCTCCTTTTTATTTTCTATTTTATTTTAATTTCTTTGATAAATTAATTAAAAATAGTTTTAAAAATCCAAAAAATACACAAAAAATATTTTTAGACTTCTAAAATAATATATTATTTTCTGAAATAAAAATATTTTATTTTTCTTCAAAATTTCAATATTTTGCATAATTAATTAGTATATATTTATATATTTGCTTTTTAATTATTCTAACCAATCAAAAAATCATAAAAAAAATTTTTCTTTATGTTAAATATTGTTTATATATTATAAACTAATTTTGTACATATTTTGAATAATTTTATCTTTAAGTTTTAATTATTTGTATAATTATTTGCATAATTATGTTTTAATTAACTTAAATCAATTTCAAACAATTCCAAAAATTCCAAAAAAATTAGTTTTGTTTTAAAATTAATTGACAAATATTTTGTACATATTTTTAAACTTAATTTCTAGGTTTAAATCTATTTTCATCTTTTTTCTTCATTTTAATTTAATTAATCATGCATTAATTATAATTAAAATACATCATAAAAAATCCAAAAAACATGCCCTTTTATTTTTCTTGCAATTTAAATTCCTAGATAAATGTATAGGATGTCAAATTCATGTAAATAGGCTAGTTTACATTTCCTGCACAATCGATGTAATAGCGTAGATTTACTTTCCGCACTTTACATTTCCGCATTTTAATTTCCCGCATATATATAAACTGCGTGTATGTTAAAGATAAAATTGAACCGTTAGATCACTAACTTCAAAGATAAATATCTGAATTCAATCATAATCACACTTGCACCTCTTCAGGTAATCCCCTTCTCATTCTTTCAAAATCGAAGTCAAAATTCCACTGTTTTTGAGTACAAAATCGAACCTTGCGTTTATATCCGGTGAAAGGATAGATTTTTAAAGGAAATAGGATAAAGACCTTACAACTCAGGGTAGACCTCCTAGTTTGCTTGCTCAAATCAAAACAAACAAAATTCTCATACACTGTTGTTTTTTCAAAACTTTCCAAAAAGACAATACTTTGTATACATCCAAACACGGATTATTACAAAGTTAACGTTCTTTTCAAAACATCTTTCGAAAGATAAACAAGCATTTTGTATACATCCGCACACGGATCATTACAAAATTCAAATTACAAAAGTATTTGGAACCACGTATGAGCAATTTCAGAGCAATTGAAAAGTGATCGAAAAACAAGTGAGCTAAGCAAACTTAAGAGCCCATGGATAACCATGGATACAAAGGGTGCTAGCACCTTCCCTTTGTATAACCTACCCCCTTACCCAGAATTTCTTAAAGGTCTTTTTTCTGTGTCTTTTATAAACCTTTCCTTAATTGGATAAAATAAAAGGTCGGTGGCGACTCTGTGAATTTTCAAAAAAAATGCGAAAGCATTAAGCGATAAAAAAGAGTCAGTTCACGTATCTCTACAGAACAGAGGTATGGCCCGGATTAAAAAACGGAGGTCCACAGAACTGGCGACTCTGCTGGGGATTTACTTTCAAAAACAAAAATGTTTTCAAAAGGGGTTACCTTAAGAGAATAGGTCGATGTTTTCAATTGTTTGACTTGATTGCTCTATTTTTCAAAGGTTTGTTTGGGTATTTTGCTTGTGTGAAAGATTCTAACCCGAATCTCGAGATACCTTAAGTATATGACAATAGACCAAGGAAACTGTACGGCATGTACCGATACGGTTGATCTGGTAGTCATCATTAGTGCGATACTTTGGTTTATACTGATGTCCCTTGAAAACGATCAAGGAGTATATTAGGCTTCCGAAATGTCATTAAACACTAATTTGTCTTAGAACCTTTTTAGTTGAACTTGACTTGTGGCCTATTAAGTGGCTAGCTTTGAAATTGATCGAAGTTAGTTATCCTCGAGGAATATTTTGATCGGCCGCTCGAGCGCCGTATTGAGATGTTACTTCCAAGGATCATAGAACCCGAATACTATTCTAGGACAGGTTTTAACCAACTCAACTTCAGTGGGGAGGGTATCACCTATCAGCTCCATGCAAGCCTTTAAACCTAAGGCTATTGTTTGATTTGTTTTTGTGTGCCACATGTTTGCATCATAAGCATATCATTTTTGCACCAGACACTTCAAGGATCAAAGAGTTTACCTTTGTTTTTGCAGGTAATGGCTCCCGCCACCAAAGATTACATCCGAATCAACATCTCAACGGTACCATCTGAACTAAAAGACTTGGTGTCAGAATTCCCCAGGAATGTTCAATTCACTGAAAGGCATGGTCACCTACTCCATTTGGTTACCTCAAAATTTGAAGAAGACATGATACGGGTCCTGTTCCAGTTCTTCGACCCTGAACATCATTGCTTTACCTTTCCTGATTACCAGTTGGTACCCACTTTGGAAGAATTCTCTGAACTAATGGGATTGCCTGTTCGAAATCAATTACCTTTCACTGGTTTAGAAAGGATTCCAAAACCTGAAGTCATTGCTGCTGCTTTACATCTGCGGAAATCAGAAATCGAGTCCAAATGGGAAACAAAAAGTGGAGTTAAGGGTTTGCTTGCCAAGTTCTTATTGGAAAAGGCTCGACTACTGCTAGAAAACAAAAGTTATCCAGCTTTTGAGGAAGTTATGGCACTTTTGATCTATGGGTTGGTTTTATTCCCTAATCCCGACCAATTCATAAGTGTACACATCATCAACCTTTTCCTAATCCGTAACCCGGGTACCAACATTGCTGGGAGACATTCTACATTCTCTACACACTCGTACCATAAAGAAACGAGGAACTCTCATGTGCTGTATACCACTATTGGCTAGGTGGTTTATATTTCATCTTCCCCGATCAGTGTTGAGAAATGAACAAAGAATGCAATGGTCTCACAGGATTATGTCTTTGTCTCATTCAGATATCCGGTGGAACAACTTCTTTCAAAGAGACATTACTATCATTGATCATTGTGGAGAGTACCCTAATGTGCCACTCCTTGGCATCAAAGGAGGTATCACTTACAATCCCTCTTTAGCTCTACGCCAATTCGGATATGCAAGGAGCAACGGTCCTCATAACATGATTATCCATGGCATTATGTTTGATTACGAGAATGATTCTCATAGACACCGACGAAGGTTCATACATGCATGGGGCAGTGTCTATAGAATAGAAAGCAAAACTCTGGGGCAATGGAATTCTATCCCTATGGAACCCTACCTCA